>NW_009222428.1:0-1412 GCF_000690835.1 Fulmarus glacialis | reverse complement strand
ATTCCCTGCTGTCATTTTGTTACCCGTATGTATTTTCCTAGCCTGTCACAATTTTCTGTTAATCTAGAGGATATTCTCTGTTCACCACTATGAAGTTTTAAAAGCAGTAATGAACAAAGATAACTTGTGAATTACATCACTTCAGAACAGACCTTTGAGGTTTAACTGCGAGGCCAAAGTCACAAGGCACTGGTTTTGACACAAGGTGCTTTATCATCTGCAGAGCTTAAGTTCTATTTCTTCTTTGAAAGCCAGGAGATGCCTGCTGAGAGCTGGTTTATGTCAGGTTGACCTTACCAGCAAGAGACACTGTGAGCAAAGGTCTTTAAAAGGGGTGCCGATGAAACACTTATTTGTTTACCACTCCGTTACTGATAGTACTTTGAGACATAACCTCCTTGCAGAATCTCATTAGGTTCATGTAAGGGTAAAGGAAAGAATAGGGGAAAACTGCTTTGCCTTGTCAATATATATTATTTAGATTTAATATATAAATACGTACATATATGTATGTATACATATATAGAGAGAGCACTAGAAAGGCAGAGGACTCTCTAACCATTTTTTTACTAAGTAATTTTAAACAGTAAAATGCTTGCCAGGATTCAGGGCTCTGGCGTAGGAATGTTGCCTCAAAAATACTTTGAAGCATGGAAGGTAGTGTTGAGTATAGAAACAATATCTACATCTGCTACTTCAGATTTTGGTCCTTCTTTCTGGGCTGCTGGGGCGTGGATGACACAGTGGATAGTACCAACCCCTTAGGTTAAGAGGTGACATAGCCTACTGGACTCAAATTTGGGATAGCGTGGATAGCTGCTGGTCTGCTGTGTGACACTAGTCAACTCATTTCTTCTCACCATCTTTGTTACTCCTTCTAGCTTTTTTTCACATTTGATAATTTTTGCTTTCGGACACTTTTTTACTTTCTGCCTGTGCAGAACATGGCACAGAGCAGCACTATTCTTGGCTTCAGTTACCACAGCATAAATAGTGGTGAAGAGAAAGAGAGAAGTGCTTCTCTCCAGTTGTTACTCAGTACTGTTTCCATTGCACTCTAGGGGCCAGGTTGACATGAAATTTGGAAATGGATAGAAGGAAAAAGAAAAAGGGCTTTTCTCAAAGTGATCCCCCTGCTCCCTCCGCGTCGTGTGGATCCTGCTGTTGGGAAGCTGGACGTTAGCTTCCTGTGTGTGACGGAGCTGGTGGCTCTGCTGGTAATACACCTGCTTAAGTGCTTTTTGCTGGATCGCAGCCCGAACAAATTGTGAATTCCTTATCCTCTCATATCTACATTACTGCGTGCTTCAGAGCTGTAGCAAGGCATTTTAGTGTCCGGGATAACACCTTGTACTTGGCAGCTCTCCTGCTCCCCCCGCGTGGTCTCCAGAGTGTCAGCACCTGGGATGGGG
>NW_009222427.1:103021-121623 GCF_000690835.1 Fulmarus glacialis | reverse complement strand
CCCTGACAGGATGGGTGGGACACCTGATTCAAAGCGTTACTGTAGGGATATGTTTATTCCTTTTTCTATATGTGTTTATTACATGCCTCTGTAAATTACCCTGCCCTACACCCCGCAAGCCCAAATGGACACCTCCAGCATTGCCAGCCCCAGCAGAAGGTGATCCCTTGAGCAAGGGGGTGGAATGTGGGATAATAACGGAAGGTTGGCGAGGAGGATTATAAATACGCTCAAGTGACCTGCAGCTGGGGTGTAGAAAAATACATGTATCATACTAACTGTATGGCGAAAATAGCAGGTTCGGCAATCCTCTAGCATGGACCGAGCACCACAGTGCCTGCGTCCCCGCTTGTGTGCCTCTGCCCTGGTACTGCTTCGGGGATCCCCCGGCTGGCCAGGTAATGAAAATAGATTTACTTTTTGCATTTCATGCGTGGTTTTGTGGTTGTTCCTGTGTACTGCCTATGCTGACTCACACAACCAAGCAGGGAAAATGTGTGATTATAGAAGGTAATATGTAATCTGATGTGATATAATCTACATAAATCGTAGCCTTTGGAAGAAAAAAAAAAGAAAAATATGGGGGTTTTGCATAAGAATCACCCCAGTGAATGCCTATGGTAAGAGAGTAATGATTTTTGCTCTATTACAGGCTAATTCAGACCAGGTTTTGGCTCTAGGCAGTGCATAGTTTAGTTGGTGAGAACGAAAACTCAGTTCCCTAATGCAGGAAAGCAGGTACTAGTTTACTAACTTTATTATTCTGCAGATTCCCTTTGGATTATAGGGACACAAACCATTTGGCAGCACCACACAAATTAATCCCCACCTGGCAGACACCCTCATTTCTGCTTTTTCTTCAGCGAAGATATCCAATTCCAACAGATTAATTCCATCACACTGGTGTTTGAGTGGCGTTAACGGGAGACTGGGAAGGTGGACGCAGAGTGGATGTGCGCCAGGCTCACTGGGGCACCATCCCTATTTTCATCCCGGTGGCTTGTTTAAAGGCTGCATTTGCTCCTTTAATTCTGTACAGAGGGCAGTAATACCGCAAATAAATCTAATACACCTTCACTGTTCTGTTATAGTTCTGTGGGCAACAAAGTACGAATGCCTGTTTTTCTGTACCTTCCTGTCTTGTTGGATTCTCTGCTGCATCGCACAGTGCACGCTGCAATACCGTGCTTACCGTATTTATGGAGTCTTTCTTCTATGTGGATTTTCTTAGTGTCTTACAAGAGATGACCTAATACGACAGTCTTTCCCTTAGTGAGGTCACTATTATGGTCACCTTCCTTGAAACTTGAGTTTCTGTGAAACCGAAAGAAGCTTTATATTTTGAAATTATCTAATTGCATACAGATTTCACAGAGAGGCCGTAACAGGGTGGAAAAGCCAGTAGGAGGAGAAGAAAAGACTCTGAGATCCCATGCAACATAACCATATTACACTAGACTAGTTTCCTTAGGAAACCTTGCTACCCAGCACACCCTTTCTCCTCAGCTGCGTAGCAGCTCCTAGCACTGTGACCAAAGGCAGTGCGTCTGAAGGATCACTGCTGGTCCTGAACGTTGTTTGTTTTGTAGCAAGCTTGTTAGGAATGGGGGCAGCTCCGCACGGGCCAAGCACTTTACAGACCTGACAAAAAGATTGTTCCTGTCCCTAGAAGGTCTTTATTCATCTCAGTTGTTTTCCCCTCTCTGAGGACTGGAATGAGTTAAACTTACTCACAGATGGGCACAAGAAAAGACCACAGCTGCCTGTGGGATTGGAGAGGCTAGGCCAGGTGGTAGCAGCTAAGTAATTCTCAAGGAAGTCAAGAGCAGCACTAGCATCTAATTGAAACTAGCCAGACTACCTAAGAAAATTAAATTTTGGCTGCATAATGGTTGCTTAAGGTTTCCTTTAAATCCTGGGAACTCCTTGATTGCTCTGCAAAAACCAGGCCACAGGTGAAATCTTTCTTATTACAAGTTAGTTAGTTTAGGAGTGAGCTTTGAAAAGCTTAATGAAGGTGGCAGTTGCATCTGAAGACATCTGTAATGCTGAACCTGGCTTTCCCATGGCTTATCAGGCACCGTTTGTTACAGGTATTTTTAAGTTCAGAGTGTTGAGTTACATTACAATATTTGTTACTGTTGTTTTATTGACTGTGACCCAGAACAGAAGTCATTCCTATCCTGGAAGGATCCTTGCCTTCATAATACTGTGTCAGGGAAAATTTGTCATTCAGGGAGCTACATCAAAGCTGAAGAACCTTGTACAGTATGGAAAACAGCCATGGAAATCCTCTCAAAATGGTTGTAATCAAGTAGTTTCAATGTAGGTCAAATGTTCAAGTTGCTTTAAATAGTATAGGAATTGTCCTATCGATGTTTGTTCTTCAGTACGAATTGCATTTAATCGGAAGTTACAACTTTCTGAGTGGTGCGAGCAATGGAACCGGAGGATGCAATACTTACTTAAAGGCATTCAAGAGGAAGAAATTGGAAAGTAGATTTAGAAGGAGCTGTGTTAAACGCTTCTTCTGGTGAACAGGGCATGGCTTTAAAGCCTTCTCTTTTTGTTCTTGTCCTTAAGCTGACTGCTGGAAGGACTATACTACCCATTAGCTTCTGTGCTCTGGATTCAACCAACAGCTAGATTAAGGGTGCCCTGACTCAGATGTATGGAGGCTGTGGATTAAAATTGGACAGCAGTAGGTGTTATCTTCGCTAATTACCAGACTCTCTGCAAGGCAGACTCCCTGTCCTCCCTAAAGCCAGACCTGTGAATCTGCTTCTGGATGGCTGCAGTTTTGTGTTTAGTGAATTAAGGTCATGAAAATCAGTGCTGGTCGGAGCCTTGTGGCTGTGCAGCAAACTTTGTGATTTAGCAGGTACTTGGTGACCCTTTCTAGGAAACTGTTGGGGTATCCAAGCTCTCCCCTCGGTGTTGGGGAAAGCATTCCCAAGTAATATACATTACTTGTCTTTTGCTGCCTGTAATGCCTTGTACCTCCTCATGCTGTTATCTCATTAGGGTACCTGCTGGTCACGGACACCCCCGAGGGAGGCGTGAGGGTAGGGGACACGGGAGCGAGCAAACACTGACGGGGCTTGGAGGCTGTCTGTCCCCTCTGTGTGGAGCACTGAGTGAGGGACACTGAGACAAAAATTAGTAGGTGCTAGTCTACTCAGAGCAAATTATCTGGTATTAAATATTTACAACTACGCTGATTTACCAGATGCTTAATGGTTCAATACAGCGCTATTGAACCGTCACTTGGGTTTTTGGACGAAGCTGCTGCTTGGTCCAGCACTCCTGTGTGGCACCCCTGGAGCTCCTGGGTGGCTTTGGAAGCTTGTTCTCATTTCCAGGAGCTTGATGCACGCAGGAAAACATCTCCCGACGACCTCAGTCAGAAGCCACGCTTACGGGGCGGGGGGCGGAAGCCCTTGTACCGTTAAGGGCAGCTGATCATGTGTTTGTCAAAATTTACGGATCAAAACTTATGGTTCAAAACCGTGTTAACTGGAAAAATACCAGCTGGGGTAGTTTATATTGTTGGGTCCTATTACAGTCATTTATGAAAATTACTAAACAAAGGCATAAAACTTTAAATTAAAGGACTGGTATAGCATTGGGGGCACAAGAGTGGGCAAACGGGAGTCGCTGCGAATTCCCTCAGGCTCAACAGCAGTGAAACCCAACCTCTCCTTCAGAGTAGCTGTTAGGTGTGCTGATATCTGTTTTCCCCAAACAAGCTGAGTCTTCAAGAAAGTGGGAATTCAATCTCGGCGCCTGCGCTGTTAAACATGATGGCAAGCTGGCTAATGGAGAGGAGGCCTCTCTGTGCTCTCCTCTTCTGGGAACCGGGAGATGTGCACAGCACAACTTGCGCCAGGGAAGCAGATTGTCGTTATAATGAAAAAGTGTTTTCAGCTTTTCAAAAATGGGTATAATCACTCTAAATACAAGCCATTCTGGAAACAGTCTTTATCTTCTAACAAAGCTAGAAAATTATATTTATTGGAAATCAATACACTTGGTGTAAATATTTCGTAACAGTCCCAGGTAAAACTGAAAATCTGGTAATAAATAAAACTGGACAAACCAAAATCATGAATGTCTCTGACAACTGTGTGGTCAGCTGGCTGGGAGTGTTATAGCTGGCATAAAAGTGAATTAAACTGAAGGAGAGAGATGTGAAGAATGGGAAGTAAGGGAGGGCAAAGTAAGTTTGAAAGAGGCTTATTTCTGGATGGGCACGTTCTCTCTTACTATTTTTTCATCGTGATTGCATTCTTTTGCATATTCCTTTCCTTTTGGGTGCTTGATGGGGTAGGGCAGGAAGAATATGGCCCCGCTTCCTGTGCTCTGTGCGTGGAAGTCCACTAAAGGAATTCAGCTCATTTACACTCAAAGAACTAAAAAACATGCATTCAGTTCTTTTTGTTTGAACCTGGAAAACAAAACAAAACACCCTACAAAACAAAAATTAGACCTTGAATTCTATGAATGGGCTTGACATGATTGGAAAGGATTGCCTGTAGATGTACTTCTGCTTCGAAGTATTTATTTTGTCACGAATGGAAATGTCTGAAAAGTTGTAAGATAAGCATTTGAGAAAAAAAAAAAAACATCCTGACTTTGTAGAACAAATGAATATGGAAGGGGCTGGAGAAGATAACATGATATTAATGGCATGACTTGTTTGAAATTCTGGGTATTAAAGTCTTGATTGCTGCTTCTTCCTTATACTTATTTCCTGACAATAAAATCTCATAGACACTACATTTTTGTGAACAGTCAGAAGTAAAACTACTGATGGAGCCAAAGTCATAGACAAGTTTGATTCTTTCACACCCTCAACAAATGTGAAGGACATCTTTTTTTTTACTGAACTTTTTAACGGAAAGCTTGTGAAAGTGCAAGTGTACATTTACACTGCTGTCAGCCTAGTCAACTATCCAAGAGTTTTCAGTGAGTTTTTGCTGTCTTCATTGGCATCTACGCTTTTGCGGCATTGATTTAATAGCTGTACCCTGCCTTGCTAGCTGTACTGTGGAGAACGGTATGCTGTGTTTATTACAGAGGATACCTCCCTCATGCTCCACACTCACACGCCTTTCCTGTTCTGCAGAAGACCTGGTTGTCCAAATGATGAAAGAACTACTGTGTAACAAAAGTCATGATAGAACATGATTATTTACTAACAAATAGACTGAAATTAATAAATTCCATGATTAAAAATTCCTAACTGTTTCACTTACGGGCAGTTTTTGAGAGAGGAGTCAGTGAATAATTTATTTGCCATAAGCATTCAGCTCATTCTTATTTGATGTTTTTGTGCAATTTTCCTCCTGAGTTTGCATTAAAAAAAAAAAAAATTACACTCCTAGCCAGAATAAGACTGCTGACTCAACTTCTCATAAAGATAAAACTTACATTCATAAGAGTTCTTTTACTACTAGAGCATATATAGTTCATGCTAGTGGAGTTTGTACTGGTAAAAGTAGTTTTGTGCCTGTATTTGGAGGCTTTCCTGGCATATGGACCCAAGTAAAACCCTTGTAAGCACAGATTAAGCCAGATGTTTTATTTTGGGGGCAGTTCTTTCTTGGCCACTGTGGTATTATTGAACTATCACAAAGACAGCATTTGTTTCTGTTTTTAAAATTATTCCACTTCAGTGAAGCCAGGATCTAAATTTCTAGTCAAGATTTGTTACAAATGAGCATCTCTCTTCAGTGAAATGCGTGCGCTGAAGTGCTTGTTCTTCCTTTCCTAGACCAAGGGTGGAAGCTGGTTACTTCATAAGACCTCATAAGACCAAGCTTTTGAAAACACATTTTATTATTGGCAAGTATAAACCAGTGAATCATGAGTTAGTTTTCAGCTCAGCAAAGATTAGGTGCCAGATGCTCAATCTGTGTACAAGCACAAATCAATTTTATCCAAGATGTTTGTTTCTGAGCTCCTACTGTGGTTGCAAAGAGCTGTGTCGTCTTTTCTTCCTTCAGGTAAAATAAGAGAGGCAGGATATTCTATTAATATTAAACCACTGTACTATTATTGGAGATACGTGCTGCATACTTTCAGTGGGTATTTAGTAGAACCATTTTGTATAAATGGTGTAAAGTTTTCCTTTAAATGTCTTTTGAGCGAGAAACTTGCATGTGTGCGAGATGTATATGCATCTTAGTCTATAGAGTAATGGACCCATGTCAGTAAGGGACTCTGGCAGCTCTTATAGAGAGAACAAGCACAGAGATTGCCCTCTAAGCTTTTGAAAGCCTCCTTAATAAGAGGGGGCCTGTATTGTTCCATAATTTCTTACTAAGTATAAACAAGGGGTTGTATATACATAATAAATCTCATCATGGTTGTTAGCATTTTCTCAACGGAAAACTGAAATACAATTACCCTTCACACCATGGTGAGTTCACAACTTGCAAGACTTTACATGTGTATTAGCAGACATTAATATTTAATAAGTCCTAATCTTAATCAGATTTAAACAAAAAGAAAAACGTACACAAGGACCTTGTGGTTATAAAGTACAATGCCAGGGTTACAGTGATCTCTGGATGCATGTGAAATTTCATAGGATCAGATTTTCAAAGAAACAGACATCTGATTTCATACAAAACTTGGAAATGATGAACAAAATTTACTTTGATACAGCTTTAGGGCATAGGAACAGGAAAGGACCGAGAGAAGATATCTAATCCATTCCTCGCTCCAACTAGGATCCTTCATCACTCCTGACAGATGTTTGTCTAACGTCTTAATGTGTCCAGAGATGGTGCTGCCAGTGCTTCACTGTACTTTCAGACTGCACTTCACTTTCAGAAATTTCTTTTCTGACTTAATCTTGCTGCACTTTAAGCTCACTAGTACCAGTTCAGATTGCTGCAGGCATGAAGGATGTTTATTTTACTTTGTTTGCAGTTACCTTTTATGTATTTGAAAACTTAACATCTCTCCTCACTCTTCTTGTCTACAGCCTCAACTCCAACATCCTTCTTTTAGATGGTGTGCTCTAAACCTTCACCTTTCACACTAGTGGAGCTGAGAAAATTAAAGATTTTTCCCCTACGCTTGTGGTTGCCAGACACAGATCACGACCTCTGTGCTTGGATGCAGAAAGTGTTTGCCCCAAGGATCTGATAGCTGGTCCGCAGCAAGTAGCACTAATACCAATAACACTGTGGTTACTGATGTGTGTCACCATAGGCTGATATGATCAGAGGTAGTTTCTAAGCAATGGAGATTAATTAATTTAATTAATTAAATGAGAAGCATTCTCTTTTTTGTTTTACCGGACCTTCTCTTTGGGGTGGAGATTTAAGAGGGAGATGCTGGTTACGTTAAAACCTACTGGGGACAATTAACATGCAAGACTAGACAAATCTGTGTTGGAATGAGGTAAGGGATACCCATTCCAGATTAAATAAAAAGCTATTAGTCTATTAGAAAGAATAATTTAAGTCATGGAGGTGTTCCTGTTCATTTGGATTTGAGCAAGTATCTGTTTTTATTTGTCTATACTAATGCAAACAAACAAACAATTTGTCTAAGGCAGGATTTGAGAGTTATCTGATAAATGCTATGTCAGAGACAATCACTCTCTATATTCTTCGAGAGAATAGCAATTCTTCTTCTAGAAGTGTATCAGTCTTGGTCACAAGAAATATCACTCAAGAAGTTATTTTAATTGTAACTAAGGTAACTGGAGAGCAGTTTAGAATGATGGGCCTAAGGGTTGGGTTTCAGGCGCTACCCTGGTAAGGGTAAACAAGAAATTGTGCTGAGGAACAGTGTGACTCGTTTCAGAACACAGCGGATTCTTTAAGGCAAAATATACGCAATTCGATATAACGGCGGCTGAATTTTCAAGCATACCCGTACAATTCTGCTGAAGTTAGTGGAATATACAGACACCAGAGGCCAAAGTGATTTATCTTTGAACCTCAAACCTTTGTACCTTGCTGATTAGGTAGCATATGTTTTTTGGTGTTCCTGTATTTTTCCAGCTTTCCTTGTAGCTGGCAACTGCATGTACCAACTATTAAGGAGGCAAACAAAATGCAAGGACAGAGTAAAATACAGTACTTTCAAATGCATCAGCAAATACCAGGAACTCCTCCCAGACATGGTCTGAAAAGAAAAATGGTTGATTGAATTTGGATTTGTCCAAAACATCTGCTGCTGCTGTTCTTACAGTTTGGTAACCAAAAAGAAATGTTAGAAAAGGTAACAATCTCAAGAAATGCTGAATTACAAAAGGACGATTTTTTTTCTTGTTTTAAGGGAAACTGTATGAGTGGGATCATCAGTTTTGACCTGGACTTAGTTTTGACCACTTAGTTACTGTGGTGATGTGTTTTGTGCCCCGGTTGACATAACAACATGAAATTTAACTACCTACAGCTCAAAAGTGACCTTTCTTCTGCTGTACAGTGATGATTTCTTCTTCCATTATTGTTTTCTTTTTTTCTTTAAAAAGAATGTGGTACGTTCACAAAGCAGGACTGGCTGATATTGACACCTCATGACAGTTGCTGGAATCACAATGTGCAAGTCAGGACAGCCTTTGGGTTACACCAAGACTGCACGCAATAATATGTAGTAGTTGTTATGTTGGCAAGCCACAGACAACTGTAATGTCACGGAATAGCTGACACCTGCAAGGAAGAAGCTGTCATAACTTTTGAGGCTGTCAGGATCCGTAGTAGCCACCTTCCATAGCAAGAGCATCTGCAAACATAGTGGAAAATCTATGCTGTAAGAAAGAACTAAAGATAACACATATCATTGTCTAGAAGTATGTACGTGCAAGCTCTCCTGAAACTGAACCACTGGCACCAATGCACTTGAATGAGATTTACTTTGCTCTAGTGATGCAGGGGAAGGGAATATAAGGCTGTTTTGAAATACAGACTAGATTTTTTTTGGTGTGCATTTGATTTTATTAATTTTTCCCCAACTCTTTTACACGCTGCACCAAATAGGTCACAGGGTTTATTGTTGTAGACTTGTAAATTGGAAAACAAGTCAAGCCAGTAGTCTGGAACGTCGGGACCTTGTAGACCTTGGCAAGCAGCTTGCAGCAACGGTGTGAGTGTGCTTGTGTGGTGCTGCTGGCGTCTTCCTCACCCAGAACAATCAGGTCTTCTCTGGTTGTCCTCATTGTTCAACTGTGATAAAAGACAGCCTTTACCCACAGTGCACATTTGAACTTTGGGGACAGTCGCTGGAAACTTTGTAGAGGTTATATATTTATTTGCTTTCCTGAGAGCTGTTGCGATCATTCCAGAGCACTGCAGAATGATTTGGTGTTAACACACACAGGTTGAGTAAATCAGCTTGTCAGAAACTCCATTAAAAATAAACACGTAAAAAAGAAAAAGCCAAACTGGAATAGGTATGTGCTAAAAGCCCTTTTTGTGCCTGGTGAATCTATAGCATAATTCATATTTCCTTGCAGCTGAGGGATTGCAGAGGGACAGATTCCTACCTGTCCTTAAGTTTAATCCTTGCATGACACACTTTGTTAACCGGAATACCCGTGTTACCAGTCTGGGACCAATTTAGTGCTACACTGTGTGTGTACGCTTGCCACAAATGGAAGGTGGAGAATCCTAGGATGAGGTGAAGAGACTCATTCCCTGTTACTCCAAGCGTCTTCCTTCGTTAATTCATTGGTTTTGTGCCTCATTTGGAATCTTTTTGCTAATTTTAAAGGCCATAGCAGTTCCACGTTTGTGCTTTGAGGGGCTGCATGCTTCAGCTAAGGTGCTTCCGTAGGAAGTTTATTTGGCGCTGCTGGACTGCAGCGTGCTCTCTTCGTAAGGAGGCACTGGATCTGGAGAGAGCTCAATGTGAGCCGCATCCATGGAAGTCTTCATGGTGGCCTCCTCGTAGGACGGAGGCAAACACACAGTGAGGAACGTGGCATCGGGGAGCAGAGTGGAGTAGTGGAAACTCTGTTCGCTGTTCCAGGGCAGCGCGGAAAGGAAATTGGACACGTCGTGCTCGGGCAGGGCCTCGGGGAGGTCGATGCTGAAGATCTGCCCCTGCGGAGTGGAGCGCTGGCAACGGCGGGACAGTGCCAGAAAGAGCATCATGGTGGCAGGCAATATGATGCACAGAAATGGTTCTATGTCATCTTTGGTTGAACTTGTCTGTTGTCTGCTCTGTAATTAAAGCAAATAGGTAGTGTGTTGGATTCCTGGAGACCTCTTAACTGGTGAAAAAATACACATTCTTCACCTCCTCCTCCTCCTATCACCTAGCCATTGCTTTTCCAAGTTACTTTCTCTCTGCATTAGTGGCACTTGAGCAATACGTTTTGCAGGCTCATGAACTGTCAAATTCTATTTGCTGGTCCATTAAAACAAAATACTTTGACAACTAGAGACAAAAGAAATGGAGAAGTTGCAAAGAGTGGTGGGTTTCTAGGAAACCCTGTCTCCATGGGCGGAAGAAAACAACAACCTGGAACTGTATGTATTTTGGTATGAGATTTTATTATTCCTGGATTATGCTGGGACCAGTCCTCTTTGCGAGAGATTGGTTAAGCTTTTAAAACCTGGGAGAACGTTGAATTGCGGAGGAGTAGGGCTGGTGATCCACCATCTAGTGTTGTTTTTTTCTATTTGGAAAACTCTACTGTTTACTTTAAAGAACAAATATTATGACAATTTCATCAGGACCAACTGCCTACAGTAGCTGTTCTTGGGGCTGTTCTAACCTTACAGGCCAGCCCCAAATAAAACATGGTGTGTCAGGACAGCCTGGACTAGGACTCGCTCTTGAGCTTGTTCTGCCAGCTATCCAAGAATCATTGTCCTTGTTTAAAACTGCGGAAAAATAACTTCTGGTGTAAAAGTAATAGCAGCTGTGACCATTCGGACAGCTTAATCTCCTGCAAAATATCGCATAAAAAGCCTCTGTCCCACAGCTTTTGAATTGTGCTGTAGGGTTAACAGGACTTAAGCTTTTTTTTTTTTTTTTAAATGGTATTTGTGCTCTTCTCTTGTATTAGCTTCACTTTTAAAATTTAATATATCTTATTTCCAGTCTGACCCTATCTAGCTCTAGCTTCTAATAACTGGATCTCATTCAGAGTCTAGACTGGAGAGGGGGAAAAACCCCAACCCTAAAATGCCATTTATTATCAACTCATTACCTTTGTAACTACTCAAAGACTGCAATCAGATGGCTTTTTCACATTTTTATGGTGAGACTAAACAGATCAATGGATCAGATTTCCTTTATTTTGGACAAAGGCAGCTTTTCAAGCTAGGAGAACTTGAGCAGTTCTTTCCTCAAAGCATTTGGAAGCAGGGATGCAAACGGGCTGTTTGCAGTAATGGCTTTGTGAAAAGGTCAGTAACTCCAGTGCCCCCTTCTTAGTCTACGAACACTTTCACTGCTTATTCTTCCAAAAATCACGGTCATTCTTTTAGCTACAAAATCACACTGTAACCTATGGTCAACTGATTATCTACCAGGCATTTGTTACCTCTTCAATTCTTTGTCATATTACGAAATTCTTAGTATGTGGTCATGCCTAAGAAAAAGAAAGTAAATAGGTTTTGACTTCTAACAAATAGCGTAGGGGAGTCTTCTGCTTTTTTCCCTGAGGTAATGTGGGTCTGAGGCCAAAGCCATTAAAGTAATTTCAAAATATATTGAAACTATGGTGGATTAGCTATTAAGCTTTTTTCCCCCAGCTGTCTCTTACCACAAAAATGCATACTAAAGAACTATCTCATATTTACTGATCATTTCTTATTAAAGAGTTTCTGGCAGTACAAGCTGTTGTCTTACCTGACCATTAAATGAGCTACAGGAAACAGCAGAGTTGGAAGAAACTGTTCAGCTATTATTCTAATGCAGGTGTTAAATCATGTTTAAAAAATGAGGGGATTTTCTAAAAAATGTTTGTTAACTCTATTATTGTGTCTTATGACATGCATAAAACACTTCACAGGAAAATGAGAAAAAAGCATTCAGTATTATGTTTGTGCACTACGTATATTGAGACTCACTGATACTGTTATGCTACCGATACTTTTACAATAAATATTTAGAAGAGCTGAGCTTATTTTGGACAGCATTATTCATGATCAGTGAAGTGCACATTTTTGAGATCCAAGTGTAAGTTTTGGGTTTAATTTGTAGGGAGCGGGCTTTCAGCGGGGTTCCTCAGATCTGTGAGTTGTGCACTACTGTGCTTGTTTGTGAGGACAGAAGGTGAGATTGCCAGTGTTTCCTACATGGGACTAGTAAAAGGTATATAAAGCCCTGATTCTCTTACCTTCAAACTCTGCAACCTCCCTATGAATTTCACTGAAAAGAAGTTCATGTTTCAAATAGCGGCCAAGGATGCCGTATCCTTCGTGTGCTGGTGGAAGCACGGGCTAGTGTTACGGTTGCCTGACACGTCCTGTTATAAGACATGGCCTCATACAAACACTGCATTTCTGAGAATCCACAGGGTGATGAGGAGACAGAGGAGAGACTGGTGGGCTGGATGTGGATTTGAATTGAAGAGCTGTGGACTCGTCAGGGGAGGGCAGAGTGGAGAAGGGTGCGGATCAGAATGGTGCACCAGCGTGGATGGAGAACCTCGGCTTGTGGGGAGGATGCACCAGATGCAAAGCTGTGGGGACGAAAGGCAAAAGGGAACCGAGAACAAGGGCAGTAGGATTGGATAGGACTGAGAAGAGAAGTCTGAGGAGCAAATGCTGGGGCTCCTCTCTCACTGCACCAGTCCCATTCTCTTTGCAGAAGAAGAAAAAGGAAAGGGCTAGTGACAAACTGGGAGGTAGGGAGGGGAAGGAAAGCTTAAGCTTAATGGAAGGAAATAACAAATGGTCTTGGGTCAATACTTTGCCCCAAAGCCTCAACTGGAACCCAGCAGTCTTGGATCTTGCAAAGAAATATCTGTCAACAGAAATATGTAAAATGTATTATTGTTGGAGGGGCCAATTTGCATCTAATGGTAAGAAAATGGAAGAAGAGAAACTATTTGTAGTAAGAGCTAGCTCAGATGGCCACAGTCTGTGAAGCAGTATAAAAGGACAACCTAGATTCATTTGGGTGTCAGCGTGGTTAGTGGGCTGAAAACTTTCTTTTTTTTTAAAAGCCCTCCAAGAATAACCTATAGCATTGCTTCTAAAGTTGCAAATTCAAGCCCTCAAGGCTTAATAAATGCATTTTGGAAATCTGTGAATCTTTAATTTGATCCACAACGTACATAATTTTTAATTACGTTATTGTGTACAAAGTGCCTACTCCAGGGTTGCGATAGATTGTTTAGGGAAGAAGACCACAGTAGCTCAGGGTAGTGTGTTGCAGGATATGTAGAGTATGTAGTGACTGAGTCGGGAGGCTGGGGGAAGAGAGAGGACTGTCTGCTAGTTAGGGACAGTGAATGCTCTTCTGGGGAGCTCTATTCCTGTCTCTGTTACTGAATGCTCTAGGGGGGGCAAGGCAGTTCAGCGGAGGTGTATGTTGTGGGTTATTCGTTAGTTATACCTCACTTGGAGTGCCTGGGTTGAGATTCCAGGGCCTGTTCTGCAGAAATTCTGCATCTGCGTCGCTGTCTCTGAAGGTGAAAGAGCGGTGCCCTGAGCCTGCGAGTACTTCATTACACTAAGGGATCTGGGCAAAAATGACATAGGTAATTATGAAACAGTTCATATCCTCTTGTACTCCCTGAAGTGGTCAGGCAGTTGGACTAGATGATTGTTGTAGGTCCCTTCCAACTGAACTATTCTGTTCTATTCTGTTCCAAATAACTACACAAGTGCCCAGCGACTATCTATTCAGTAATGTGTATAAAACGAGACATAAGAAATTTCTTGTTTGAAGAAGATGCGGTAAATAAGACCCTGGCCTGTATGCTGAGAAAGGTGGGGAGAGTAGCACACTGAATGGCTAGTAATGAAGTGAATACCATGTCCCATGCAGTTGTGAAAGAACAGTAAGTATGTCTTACTATGATCTGCAAAATAGTAGCATGTGAAGCAGGTAGGATTAAGGATGTTTTTCTGTATGCTAACAGGTGACATTAAGGACCAGTTTTCCTCAGTCTGTGTTTCAAAGCGTCCATAGTTTTTTAAACACAGCTAACGTTAAGCCTTAGCTTTCCTATTCGGGTGAAATAATCTGTAGGCTACTTAGCGTATTACTTGAGTTGAAATTGTTTTTAACAAGTCAATACTGCCCCACAGATGCCCAGAACCTGACGCATAAATCACAGTTACATGTCCATTTTGATACTGCCTCCTACCAAACATTTTACATGGACTGATTTTACATTGAGATGTAGTTCAAAAAGCTGATTAACTTCTTGTAGGTATATCCAGATATATATCAAATGTATTGGGAGACAATTGAGCAGTATTCGTCTCTGTTTTTCTGTTGTGATTTTGTGCCTATTTCTGGGACGAGTGGGTAAGGGGCTACTGAAGAATGTTGCAAAGATCTTGAATAAAGACTTGGAAAGTCTTACAGCCATTAAAAAAAGATTATACTAAAAATAGGAATAATTTTAATAAAATGAAACAAAGGTCACTTAGAAAAAAATTAGTATTTGCTCTGAAGTTCTGAATGAAAACTAAAGTTCTAAACTGACTAACTAACTAAAACTAACTTCTAGAACTGAAGCTCTAAAATGAGAAAAGGAACCAGTGTGCATAGGTATCAGAAATAGCTGCCAGTACTGGAAAATAAAATGATCTAGAAACGAAACTGGATCATCAGTAATTGAAATGAAAGTGTAAGCAAATAAACCAACTGTAGAACACATACAGAGTAAAATCCTCAACTGTTCAACATCTGGAAGTTTCCAAACCAAGCATATTAAGTGACCGAGGGAATTACTTGGTAGTGTTTTCTTGACTGGTTTGGTTTTGGTGCTGCTGCCTCACTGGAGGTCAGCGTGCTCTGCCTGTGTCATCACAAGCAGCTATTGTGGGGTTTGTAATTGACAAAAACAAGGCTCTGACTTCCGGCATGAAATAAGTTTCAGACACATAAATACAGGGAAAATATCCTTTATAAAAAGAAAGGCAGAAAAGGGCATGGGGGTAAAAGGGATTATGTTTCTAGAAAGTCCTCTGTTTTCCCAGAACTGATTTTTAGTAGGATGTTTTGGCCATTGTAGGCTCATGTTTATTATCTTCCTTTCATTTATATCTTTGTAGGGACTGAAGCAGAGGGTCAGTTTTCCAAAACACTGAGCACAGACTAGAAATAGTAAAGCCTTTCACTAGTAATCTGTCTGCCTACATTTTTTTTAACATGCTGAGCATGTACAGTTGCCAGCTTACAGATTACATGACCCATATCAGTTTAGATGAGCTTTTACTCATGCCTGTTGGTAAAGGAATGAAATGCAGAGTGCAGCCCACTTGTGTGGCATTTCCATGATGAGTAATGGCATGGGTTTAGAACTGAATTCTTTGTATAGACAAAAGAAGCCTAGAACCTGGCTTTGAAGGGAATTACTTAATAAGGCCAAAAGAGTTTAAAGAAAGCTTTTTTGTAAGGATAGAAAAATGAAAGTTTATTTCGTTTACTGAAATTCCCATTGAAGTGACTGACTGATTGGTGGCTAGGATTTATTATGTTGCTAATGATTTGCTAGGGTACTTAGAACTTTATTAAAATAATTTTTATTAATATAGTCCATACTTATACTAATATCTTTGAAGTTGAATCAGGAAACCAATACTTCTGAAATGTTTTAAGTAGATTTGGAACAAAGTCTGCTTTGAAGTCGTTAGGCTGTGGTCCACGCATAGGTGCTTTTCCAAGCTCCATCCTGCTTCTTAAAGCTGATACATTATTGCTTGTAAAAAGCAAAACCATATAGCTCTGGCAAACAGAAAAATATTTTGATGTGGTTTTGTATACATTAATAATGACACATCATTTTAAAGTAAGCCTAGATTTACACTGATTTTTCAAATACTTGCTAGAACGTGACTCTGGTGATGCTGTTTGTTTTTCACTGTCAGACAAAACCAGTCTCAAGGTGTGAAGACATTGCCATTGCCATTCTCACTCTGGCAATGTTACTGCTGAGGTAGACTTTGTTAAAATTGTAGAGGCATTTAAAAACTACTTTTTCTCCTGTTTTGACCCCCCACTCCTGCCCCCTTTTATTTTACAACAGTACACTTCATATCTCAGCTAAGTAGCGTGACCAGTTCATTTGCTAATGCTACTTGACTCAGACATTTACTGGGGATATATGTGCACCCTAAATTATTATTTATGATCAGAGAAACCCTTTCGCTGTATCCCAGACAAAGCCAGAAAGGCAGGCTGTGTTTTGATCTCCGAGGGCTACTTCCCTTCCCCCACTTGCCTGCATGTGATCCTCTCTCACAGAAGTAATCAGTGCACAGCTTAGGGAACAAGAGTTCATTGCTGACTGCTACTGACTCTTAACATCTGCAGAAAGGCTTCGTGGGACCAGATCCAAAGTGTAAACATGTATTTAAAAGAAAGGAAATCAAGGAATAGCAGAATGCATTATGCTTAAAAGAAATAATTAAACTTCTTTACCTGCCACTCTGGCAAGATTTTTCCATCTATGTTTTTCTTTCCCCACCAATGTGTTTAAAACAACTTAACAGCAGTAAATAAATGCTCTGACTCTATAATGGAGCCTTACTGCTTTGATATGTCTCAATAGCCAGGTCTTTACTCTGTGCTACACACCGAGGCATTACACAGACATACACACGCATGCAAAGTCAAAGGACATGCCACAGAGACGAGCAGGGGGGTACAGACCTGAAGCTCTGTTTCCAGAAGCGGCCCACCCGGTTCACCGTCTAGCCAGTCGTAGTTTCCCCTGTCAGCGTGTCCAAATTTTCTCCAGCTGCTGCCTAAGAGCCACCTCATGCTTTCATTAACCTGGTCTTCTGTCTTCGTGCCTCCACCTCGCTTCACTGCTTGCAACTGCATCCCCGCCTCCCAGCCTTGACCCAGCTGGGCTGCTCTCGGCTAATGATCCCTCTTAAACGATATCCCGTCTATAGTGGAAAAGAAGTTAGACACCCCCCGCCTCGTCAGGAAGCCAAGCAAATAGATCTCAGAGCCTCTCTCCACTTCCAACTCAATCTCTCTGGATTTGCTTCGGTGGCCTACATTACCAGCAAAGCTGGCATCAGGTATCAGGGAGCCGGGGCTGATAGCGCTCTGATTGGAGCGCTCCCTGCATTAGGATTATTAAAAAGGGAATTTGCATGTGAATCTGAGCCCACATGGTCATGACTCCGAGTGGATAAATAGCGCTCTATATTTAGGTATCTAATAAACACTTTTTCCAACAAAATAAAATAAATAAAACCCGTGCTTCTATGTCGAGAGCAAAGTTTCCCCCTCAGTTACGCAGCGCGAGGAGGAACCACGATCCAGGCAGGTTTTTCCTCCCTGTTGCTGGAACATACAGTAAATAGTGAGGGCGGTTTCTGGGTAGAGAGGCAAGGACACAAGGCTAAATGCTGTGCTGAATTATTTAGCAGCGTTAGGATGTAGATGTTAGTGATCTAATCAGAGAGAGTGCTCTGCCAGGAAAGCTTTGGTCGCTGAGAGTGTACGATTGCTTTCAGTAATAACGAGTTGTCAGTTAAATCAGGACTCGTTTACAGCTTTCTAGGATATGCATTGTTAAATGGCAATTGTTTTGAGTGACAAGACTTTGTACTGTTTAAACAGAAAAAAAAAAAAAAAAAGTCAGTGATGTATGTTAACCTCTGAAGGGAGGAGGATTTAATCTAAGCTGGAAGTTGAATCAAGGTTTAACTCTTACTGAAAAGTTGGAGGTGTCTTCTTCTGCCTTGCTGTGAGCAGAGGGAGAGGCTGGTAGTAATATCTCATTCAGCTGTGGTGTATTTTGCATGGTTTCTCAAGGCTAACCTGTTCAAGCAAAAGTTGTGTTCAGGACAGATGATACAAAATTGGGGTCAGAATTGTGATCTCTTCTTTCGTGCTTGGACTTCCTTTTGTCAACTCTTCTCTTGAGCTTACAGCTCCCAGAAGACTGTAGGCCTACTTCGCAGCAGGCTGAACTCTTGCAGCTCCAACAACGGCCGTCAGAAGTGCCAGCACTTGATGTCTCTAACGAGAGGACTCTGGAATAGTCTGGTTGTGATCCCTGCAACTGCAGCACGCAGGAGGGATTTACCTGGGGTTACCTGGGCTGTGGGAAAAAGAGGAGATGATTGTTTGATAAATCCGTCCCATTTTGTTACTGAATTTGCCAGCTGAGCGGTGGACGGGGAGCAGTAATATCGAATGAAGGGTTGGTCTTGGTGCTGAAACAGCCACATCGTTCATCAGAAACCAGACCCTGCTCTTACTTCTGCTGAGGAGATCCTGCGTGAAGTTAGAAAGGTCACCTCAGCAAAGCCTTTGCATGCTTATGAGAAGGCTCTTCCTTTCCTGGGCTTGTCACCTTGGAAAGCAGTTTCAGGGGTGCTGCAACCAGAGTCTGGGGGAGTTACGCTGTGAATTAAAACGTCCCCTGAGAAGCTGGGTCCTAAACATGTCTTAACAAGTCACACCAAGACTTCTGACTT
>NW_009222427.1:15784-103010 GCF_000690835.1 Fulmarus glacialis | reverse complement strand
GGAATGACAACCATCTTTCCCAAACTGGTGTTAAGAAAATAAATTCCTTAAGGAGTCTTGTGACTGTGTAGCTTTAATCTGTCATCTCATGTGCAAGCAGGAAACACTCATATACTATCTTAATTAGGGTCTTAATACAGCCCCTAAGATTATTAATGCTATTTTTAAAAGCTTGCTGTAAATTTGCTTTGGGACTGTGTCATGAATAATGAGGAGAAGCAAAAAAATTATGTCTACTTACAGTATAAACACCCTGTTAGGCATCCTTGAGCTACAGTTAGATGAATTTTAGCATAAACAAGGTATGCACTTTTAAGACTCACTGACCTGATTCACCAAGTACTGCTTTGAATTCTTGACCTCTGGCAAATGTTTAAGAATGATTTAATTTTGTAGAACTGAGGCCAAATGGGAATTTAGGGCAATGTGGTGGCCTTTGTCACGCAGGTAATTAGAATATAAAATAACGGTTGTTGCTCTGGCTTTATAATTAGTGGACATGGACAAAGCTTCCCCCCCTCTCCCCACCGGCTTTGTTCTTTGAAATAATTTAATTGAACAGTTTCCCTCTCAAATAATCTGGAGAAGATAGCTGGCATGGAATGGTACCACCAAATTGATGAAAGTTTGGTAAACGTTTGTAAAACAATGGCAACATGATGTTTTTAATTATGTGGCAGCATTGCTAATATCACTTCCAGTGTTCTAGCAGGGGATCAGGGAGAGACTTTCTGAGGAAGGCACTACAGAAAATAGGCACCTCCACTGTCCTCAGTACAAAGCTCAAACTGTCATAAGTAATTCATCCTTCTGATTTGCTGAGGTGTTCGAGGCTAGCAGTGTAATTCTAGGCTGTATTGCCACTAATATTTGTAGGGAACAGAATATCCACGCTTCCCCAGATGCCTTTCAAATTTCTTGCTACTTTCTTCCCCCGGTTTCTTTTGCCGCTTTCCACAGGCGACGGTGAACCTTCCCCGCTGGAATGACTGCGCTCTTGTGTGGGAATAATGCAAAACTATGAATTATAGTGGGTGAGGTGTTACCACTGTAAATGGTACTGTGTTATCAGGTGTAGATTTATCAGACGAAGTGGAGGGAGATCCTGTCTCTTGCCTATAACCAGCTGATAGGTGCTTCTGTGTCTTTCAGGCAGGAGTGGTGTTGGCTCCTGTCCATTCCTTTTCACTTGGGTAATTAAGCAATTCATAGTGATTTGCTCTTTTTTGGTAAATTTTTCACGATATTGAGATTTTGGCTTTGCTTTTTTGTTAAACGTCAGTACATTTGTTTTTCAAAAAGAAAGCACCTTCTGAAGAGCAATCTCCTCCCCCATCAAACTAAAACCACTGTCACTTCAAAGGGTAGATACAAGTTGGTGTAGCCCCGCTGAAAACCCGTATTCTGGAGAGCAGTGTTTGTGATAAGCTGTGCATACTCACGGCCTGTAAAAATGGAGACAGGGAGACCCAGTTACAAAATGTGTGCATGCTGATGCTACATACCTTGGCGTAGGAACAGCAGCGGCCACGGGAGCAGGAGGAGGTACTGCTGAGCTATTGATCTGATGCTGCAGACAAGTAGCTGAAAGCAAAAGCTTTAGAGAGAGTGCCAGGGACATGCCTCAGGTCGCTGCCAGAGCAGGATCGCCTCCTGCAGAATATCCTTTAAAGTTTTGTAAGTATAACAGTGCTTGAAGAACTCCGGGGCTACGTCAGAGCGCTGGTGACTGACCAGCATCCATCTGACAGTACCGTCTAGGGCTTTGGGGGTTTGTTTGTTTGTTTGTTTGTTTGTTGTAATTTCTGTCAAGCCAGGTTTAATCCCCTTTGCTTATAGTTGGTCATCCTTACCCTGAATTCTTGTCTTCTCTTATTTAAGTCTGCCAGTATGCACTGGCATATGGTATTTTGTTCCTCTTTAGCCAAATGACAGAAATTCTTTTTTGTTTGTTTGTTTGTGGGGGGTTTTGTGGTTGGGTTTCTTAGGTTTTGTTTTTGCTTCAGCCCAGGTTGCCTTGTGTAACCACTCAGCCATCTTGTCAACACTTTGTAAACCTTGCAGGGCGCTGGGACACCAACCAACCTGCCGTGTAAGAGCACTCCCCAAAAGTGAGCTGTTTGTTACCTTTTGGCTTGGGCAGCAGCCGGTGCCTGGTAGAGAGGGTTAGGTGCCCGGTGGGGTCGGCAGCTTTGCCCAAGCCCTGCTGCAGGGGCTGAGGCGCCCGACGCCATGTCATGAGGTCCCCTCGTGCAGCTGGGTGTGCCCGCGGCATCGGGGAGCCCTGTCTCTCCTGCAGCCGCTGCCCGGCTGACAGAGCCCGTCCCAGCAGCGCTGGCCGGCAAAATCCTCAATGTCCCTTTGGGCCGGGGTGTGCGGTGACCTCTGTCAGCGTGCCTCTGGAGAACATGTTTCTCTCCAGGAGACACAAGGGCAAAGGCTGGAAAACACAGACTTTTTTAGGGGAAGCTAGCCTTGAAAAGCATGACATGTTTTTCCTCACTGTCCTAAACTCCATGTGTGCACGTGTGTGATTAAAGTGTTTGGTAATTGATTTCAGTGCTAGTTCATGTTTTGGGGCAAGGGAGGTTGGGTTGTGAGTTTTTCTGAGGGAAGTATGAGTTAAAAGTTTGGGCATGTTTTCAGTTTTCAGGCTGAGGTACTCCTGTTTTATTTATTCTGTCTTCCTGATGTTGCAGACACCTCTCCTCCTGCTGCTAATGTTGGTGGAAGTTGTGCTGCCATCCTGGGCTCTGGCTCTGTCACGGTCGGTGGAAATTTGGCCATTGACGCCGAGCAAAGTGGCAGATGTTAAGCTCTGTATATCGTCTTACCTGTCATAGCTAAGTGGGCTGCGGGCTGGTGTCTCACTACATTGTATTATTGCTATCCAATGCAATTGACATCAAATGAGAGGGTTTTTGTTTTGTTTTAGTAAAGCCTAATTCAGAAAGCATTTATCTGGCATAACGAATGCACTGTAAAGGCAGCCTCAGCAGTTCAGTTGCCCCGGTATCTGAACTCCAGTCGCTTGAACATTTTACACAGGCCACTTCATCCCACAGCTGTAGGCTCCTGGCGACTGCGTGCCTTCCTGCCCTGGAGCCTGTGGCGCGGCTTATCGGGTGCTCTGCCTTCCGTCTTGAAGAAAAAACATTCTTGACTGATTCTGCTTCTCTGTGAGGGATTCTTCCTCTCAGGCTGTCACCCGCACATAAGCATCCTCTGCCTTTCCAATCTACATAAAAGATTGTCTTTGCAACTTATGCTGACTCAAGCCTGTTATTTTCATCAAAAATTAAAACTGAACTTCGTAGCGCATCACCTACCCAAAAAAATAATCTAAATTTAAAAAAGTATTTATATATGCACAAAGTATAGGAATAGAAAAGAGCCATTCAATTTATATAATACTACTTCCACCATTTTACCATAACTTTTATAAATGTGTTGCTGAGTTCAACTTACTTTTGAGTGATTCAGGATTACCACTGTTCTGCCTGGGAATCCTGAACTTGAACTGGAAACTGCTGGTAATGAGCAAAAGGAAGCAAAGGTTGGCTAGACATGAGGAAGGAAGGTGGATGGCCTCTTCTGATCTTTCTCAGAGTTGTCATCTCTTGGCTTCTGCACCTATTTAACTTAACCTGAGTTTCATAGGAGTGCAAGAAGTGGCCTTCTCTCCCTCCTCTTTCCCAAAATGCGATTAGGAGCAGTTTGCAGGCGTCTTTTCTGAAATAATGTTACTAAAGGCTGGAACTGCATGTGCATTTAAGCACCTCCGGGTGAAGCAAAGCATTTCTGAAGAGCCCAGCTGACCACGTATGCTTTTGGCTGCATATGCTTCTAGAAGCGTTGCCATAAGCTTAGTGAGAGATTAAGCGGTTTGCTACTTTATAAGGAGGATATTCCAAAAAGAAAAAAAGTGGATTAGAAATGCTTCAGGCAAAGGGAGCGAGGAGATGGAAAGGTACTAACTAGGGATAAGTATCCAATGCTGCTGGTATATCCAAGAAGGGTGCAAAGGCAGCAGGTAGCCTGAAGATGGGGAGAGAGGGAGGAGGGCAGCTGTGAGGGGGTGTCTGCGTGTGTATGACTGTGAACAAGAAGAGGCAGGTGTTGCTAGAAGGAGAAGAGCTCGTTCCATATTGTGGAAAAGCTTACTTCTTGCAGTATATCAAAATAAATGAAGTCCCCTTAAGTAAAAAATAGTCATTCCTTAAATATACCTGCAAAAACGCTCATTGAGATTTCCTATAGAAAATACTAATTTGGTAACAACATAAAATGTCTCCTCTTTTCCTTTTTTTTTAATAAAGCTTTATACTGTTCTAATACCAGCAATGCAACCTAATTTAAGTTAAACCATTAACAATAAGGCTGAACTATTGTTTTCTTGCCTTAAATAATAAATAAAAATAATCTTCTATCGCTCGGAGATCTCTACTCAGTAAATTGTCTAACATAGCTGTAAAATTTGCCCGAGTTTAACTGCCAACTATGGGCACCATTATAAATTGTAATGTTTGTAGCATCTGCAATGATGGCTGTGTCTCTCCTTTTACAAGGCTTCAGGAAATAGAGCAGATGTGTGTGTTACCACTGACATTAAAGAATGCACATAGATTTTTTGTACCTTTTATCCCCACTTTATTTCTTTTGCTGGTTTCTTCCAATAATGTGTGCCAATATATGGAAATAAACTTTTAAGGAGAAAGTATGAATGTCTGGTTAACCTTCAGCTGAGCTTTTAAAAGTAAGCTTTTAAGATTTATCTGCAGCTGACCAAGCACTATTTCTTTTTATAGTATGGTATTGTTCATTATATTCGATGTTGCTTACCCTGATTGTTGACCTTGTGTAATGCTGTGCAGGCCTTAGATATGGACCTCTGTAGGTTTGCAGAGTCTTGTGCTGCGTTTATTCAGTAAGTTGGAAATTGGTGAAATAATATATAATAGTGGCAAAACTTAGAAAATTTAGATTGCCCACATTTCAATGTCTCTTGCAGCATATTTGAAAGGTTAAAAAATCCCCAAACAAGCCACAACAAAAAAAAACCAAACAAAAAAACTCTCCCCACAGGAATGCATAATCTCTATTAGTATCATCATTGCGGAAAAAAGATTAGAAAAGGGAGACTTCACTGATGGATTCTCTTCTCTCCCAAACATTCTTGTTTGGGGTGTGGATTAAAATTTAATCGTCCTGTTTTGCATTGGTTTGTTTATTTTTTTTTAATTTGTTTGGTTTTCCACAGTCCAGGAGCTCCAAATGTCTTTCATGAATACTAAGTTCTTATTTTTTGCTCAGCAGCTGCCCTTTGTGCTTTTTTGTTGTGGGTTGGTTTTTGGTTTTTTGTTTTTTTTTTTTTCTGGTGTAATTTTTTTGTTTGTTTGGTTGGTTTTTTTAGATGTATAATTCACATAGGTTGAATCTCACTTTTTAAAAAGATCACTGCTGTTACAATAATCTTTTAGTGCATTTGGAATTTTTTTTCCCTGTGTGTTTTCAGGTGGTTGCATCTTCCTTCATACTGTGCATGGATTTAGTTAGTGCTTTATACATCTTTGTCAAAATTGCTAATGACAGTGTTTGACAAACCAGTATCTAATTCTGGCCATTGTGTGATCCTACTAAAACAACTCAGCCCAACTAAGTTTGCAGTCAATGATGAGGCGATTTTTGCTTTGCCTGTAACGACTGAGTTTCAATCCATTTAGTAATTCTTTATTCAAAACGATACAATTTTCTGATGGAATATTGTGAAGAGTTGTTTCAAATCTCTTGAGACTCTATCTAAATACAGCAGTCTAGGAGTCAGTACTTGTTGCTAACACCGTAAATTTTATACAAAAGCATGATCATATCTTCATAGCCTGATTTGGTTAATGTCATTTGCTGCCAAAGTCTATCAACCCCAGATGCCAAAGGAATTTGTCTTTCTGGTATTGTTGCTTAGAACCAGTGTGGCCAAGAGAGCACTGTTGGAGAAGGAATAGCTCTTCTAGCTGCTAAAACTAGCTCAGTTCTTCACCAGATTGGAAAAAATAAATGCAAATTACTTATTACAGCTTTGTCATTGCTTTAAGGCTAGGTGCCGCTCCAGAGCAGAAGAACTGTAGGTATTAATGTGCTCTCTTACAGGTTAATGTCTCTAATTACAGATTTAGAGAAGCCCTGATATCTTTCCTGTCATTAACAATGAATCTGTAAGTCTTTATTTGTCATTGTTAAAATGCTTGAAACATTTGAAAGCCTGAGGAAATACAGCTTTTAAATCCATTCCTGCACTGAAACTTATTTAGCCGTAACAGTAAGAATGAGCAAGTTGAAAACTATCTGTATAAACTAGACCAACTGACGCAGCACGTAAGCTTGTAGTGGATTGCAGTTGCCTGTATACGCGTGAGGACAAGCGGTATGGCAAACCGGACCAAAGACACGGCAGTGGGGGGCCCTGCAAAAGGAGGGTTAAAGGTTAGGCGCTGCCGGCTCCTCAAGTGGCCTCTCGGAGAGCCATGGGAGAAACCGAAAGGAGAAAGCTCCAGTCATCTGAGGATAAGCTCAAGTAGCGGAGATTACCCGGCTCTCACTGACTGGCCTCTGGCACGGATCAGGCAGGTTACTTGCTTCTCCTTAACCCCAGATCATCTCTGGTTAGGTGGCTTCCCTGAAGCTGCAGGCTGCATCTGTATGAGAACTGGGGCTGTAAATCGGGAGACGCTTGTTCAGCAATGTGCTGAAGGAAGGGCCAAGGGAGACCTTCAGGACAAGGAAGAAAATTATTTCTGTCCGTGGACTTCTGAATCCATACGAAACTCCCTGAATTGAAGTGTGCATTATTTAACAGAGCATCAGCTGAGAGGCTTTGGGCAATTTTGTGCTTTTTTAATTTAGGTGAACTGGAACATCTCTTTGCTTGAAATAACACGTTTTGTGTACTGTTGCAATTCAGAATTCACGTCCTGAAGCTGGATCTCCTGTTGTGGATCTAAAGATTTCTACTTCCCACTTATGGGCAAGGTGCACGGCCTCCTGCAACCTGTAAAATAAAGTCCGCTATAGAAATTAAATACACAAAGAAAATACTGTATATAAAAAAGACCGCAGATTGACAGACATGGCAAGAGCTTTGTTTTCTCAAGTGCACTTGTTAATGGTTCAACTTGTCAGCAAAATTGTGGTCAAGCCTAGATTCGAGGATATGACCCTTGTTGCACAAAGACAGGTCAGGTAGCCTTAAATGCACGAAGCTTTATTAGCAGAGCTGGTGGCATACATTGACCGCAAAGTTACCTGAGGGGGCAGAGAACAGGGAAAACTTCTCCCCACCAGTTAGGTGGGAAGAGAAGTGAGGGAGTCTCAGGCAGGTGTCCTCCTCCTTGGGGTGTCCTCTCGGAGCAGCAGGTGCCCCCTAACACTTTGCTGAGCGTGACTGCATTGTTTTCATTGGGAACTGCTCAAACTCCCCGTTGGTTGCTTTTGCTTATGACGCCATTAGTGTCAATTGCATCACACACGATGCGGTGCATGTGCTGCATGCTGATTGGTTGCTAGGTTTTGTGCATATGTGTTAGTAGGTGATGTCTATTGGATAAATAAAGAGCCATTACCCTAGTAGGTGCTGAAGTTACCAACTAAAAACTTGAGGGGAAGGCTGAAGAGCTCTTACTATGGAGCTATAGACTGGAAACTAAAATGTCAAGAGGCAGAGGGGAAAAAAGGGATGAGTTAAACTCAAAAGGCAGACATTTTCCGACGCAGGGGATATAAAAATGTTTCACAATTGACTAGTGCAAGGCCATAAGGATAAGAGTGCTTGGGACAGTGGGGTAGAGGCACTGTCACAGTGTCCTCGGGCTGGGGAGATGAGAGCTTACAGAGGTGTGAGTGGAAAAGTATGCTACGGGATTGGAAATGAAAGGCCCTTGGTATTAAAAAAAGGTAAGGCACCATGCAACACCCTCAAGAGGAAACCACAGATACAAAGGCAAAGGCTTTAAGTGTGGCTTCTTAAAATGAGAGGCTTATCCAGGCATTGAAAACAGGAGATTATGAACGAAACCTGTTGTCTGAGGGATGTGTGAATGATTGGAGGGGAAAAATTACACGTTAGAAAGGTGTTAGCTCCACCTGGACAGTGGAGCTGCTGAGAACCATTATTCAGTGTGGACAGCCTTATAACTAACAGGCTAGGTTTTCAGCTAGCAAATTTAAGCTGCATCCCAAGAATGATGCTCTGATATTGAGGTGTATGGAGTTACGTGATAGGGTCTCCTGTGGGAAGCTGACATTGAGGTGGGGGCTTGTACAAGTAGAAGGGCCAAACCAGTAGCAAAACATAAAGAAAATTCTGCTCTGGGGCTCGGGGAGGTTGAACAGGTGATCTGAACTGTTCTTCCATGTGCGCAGTATGCCATGTCCTAAATCCAGGAGACTTTATTGTCATTTGAGAGAGTATTGAGAAAATACCCACTGCAGTGACCCCCTCCTGGATAACGAGTGGGAAGAGGGTGCCCCGTGGTGGGTTCCGGTCATAGAATCATAGAATCATAGAATCATTAAGGTTGGAAAAGACCTCTAAGATCATCGAGTCCAACCGTCAACCCAACACCACCATGCCCACTAAACCATGTCCCTAAGCGCCTCATCTACACGTCTTTTAAATACTTCCAAGGAAGGTGACTCCACCACTTCCCTGGGCAGCCTGTTCCAATGCCTGACCACTCTTTCAGGAAAGAAATTTACTGAAATTTACAGGTCCCGCCTGCATGGCCTGCATTGATGCTGCGCTGCAAAATGTTGTTCCTGTGTGAAGCTCCAGCACTGGTCTACGGGAACGGAGTTGTACAGTGGGGAAGGCTTGGGTCCAGGCTGATTATACGTGGATTTTCTTTTTAAAGAACAAACTAGATTTTGCTTGGGGCCGTGACGTACAAATGCAATCAGCTGTGAACAGAACAGCTGAGGCAGTTATTCGATTTGATTTCTGCTGCAAAGTGTGGGTCCTCTCATCCCATTTCCAGGTGTAGCCTCACACTCTCAAGGTCAAGACTGGGTGTGCTATGGCAGGAGGAACCAGGTGGCTGCTGTGGGGCAATGGGGCCTGCAGGGGTGAGCAATTATAATGGGCCCGGGTTGTAGGTGCAGCACTAGACCTGACTGGTTAGAGGCATTTTTGTTTTGATGTTGCTTTTCAGGTTTTATTTCTAACTTTATTTGGCTCCAAACATTGGTTTTTGCCATGTGCAGGGTGATGCCTCCTTGAAAGGGATGCTTGTCCAGGCAGCCTGGCTTGGTTTGATGGCTCAGGCTCTAAAAGAGACACTAAAAGTGACGTAGTCTGGCACTTGTGTCCTGCCCCGGGCTCTTCTTTCTCATCCTGTTTTACTTCAGCAATCACTGCAGATCTGTGCTGTTGTCTAGGATGGCACAGTTTACCCTATATCCCCCACTACCCCTGAGGGACACTTAATGGTGGCAGAGTACAGTCTGCCTAAAAAATTCCATGGCAGGCTGTTACACTGCATCTCCATTCCATCCCTCTTCCTGCTCTTGTTCCCCTGAAATGCTAAAGGAGACTTGACTGAAAACTTGTAAGAAAAAAATTATTAGCAAACTAGATTTAAACCTTCACTTTTTTTCTTTTTTCTTCCCCCCCTCCATGGTTGGCTTTGAAAACTAATAATCTTTATTCTCTCGGGCTTGGGGCTGGTCACAAGAGCCTGCACTGAGATATTCAATTATTTAGCGTCCTTTTAAAAGAAAAGCAAGAGAGATGTAAGATCTGCTCTGATGACCATCCCTGCAGCTGGGACTTTAAAAGAACATTTTTATCAGTGCGCTTGCTCTTGTGGTGCAACCATTGCAATTCTATCCAGGAGACAATTCCCATGTTTTCTCAAGGGAAGATTAATTGCTTTTGCAGGTAAGCATTTCAAACTAACCAAGAGCCTTGCCACCTTCCTCTCCTTACATGAGTTACTACAAAACCATTTTTCACTTTCTCATTATGTTTGACATTCTTGTTTCTCAAGCTTGAAAACTTGTCTGTTTCTGACCTCCTGGGCATACTTACTTATAGGGATAGATCTCAATATAGCATCTTATCCAGTTTTATTTTGATCTGTTCCTCTCCCCATAATCTCTGGCACACAGCAGAACTGCATTTGAAGTACAAAGCAGTCTGCCAGGAATGTAATGTAGCATTCAAAAACATAGTAAATAATTGAGAAATGCCACGCAGGAGATGTATTTTAAATTATTTTAATCTTAAGTAATTTTTTTTGACTATGGTGGGGAATGAGGATGGTGAGAGAGACCTCCTTAGAAGTGGTCATGCTAACCACAGCAAACAGAAGTTATTCAGCTTGGGTGTATTTCCTCAGAGCTGGCAAACCAGAAGTATTATCTCTACTTTATGGATACAGATCTCCCAGTAAATATAGTGTAGATAAAGGCACAATTCTCTTATAAAAACAAAGCAAAACAAAAAAACCCCAAACCAGATTTACTACCATGGATTTCTGTCAGGAGTCAGAAAATTGCACATGCAGCCTGACTAATGTGTTGGGTTTGTTTTTTTTTTCTTCTTTTTTTTCTTCAGTATAAGACCAGGACCTAATTGACCTATGCTTACATCTGACTTGTTTTGATTTATTTGAGATTCTGTTGGGTTTTGAAATCTGGATGCTGAGTGCTCTGTTCTAGGACATTGTGTCAGGCATTTGGATAAAGAGTTCAACTTGTGTTTGTTTACGGTGATATTAGATGTTAAGAGGTTTATCCTGATGCTAGCTTCTTTGCCAAAAGCTCAGAAATCAGAGCTCACCCTGTGTTTCATGTGGCTCAGCGGACAGAACCCAAGCCTGGTTCCACCTGTTATTTCTACTTCTGTCACAGGCTCACTCAGTGGATAAAAACCCAATGTTTTTGTGTCTGTAAAATGTGGGTCGAGAAACGTCTGTCTTGGAGAGAGCATGCTTCCAGCAGGATTGCTGAAAATACTGTCCCATTATTACCATGCTGGTACTTTCTGAGTGTTTGGGTGTACGGTTGTGCCAGTGGTCTCCTATGCAACCCTATCGTGCATTAGCTGTTGCAACCAGAGTGTGTTTCCCTTCTCTTTAGTCTTGTACCTGAAGTATCTGCTAGTATCTCTAATTTGCATTTCTATTGTCCTTCCCATAAACTGTCTTTGCTGTTGCTTTTTTCTCTCCCTCTTGCCAGATCTGCCTGTATCCCACAGGTCTACAGCCCTGGTGTAAAGAAGAGGCCAGAGCATGTGCTGTAGATACTTTGGGCCCTTTTGAGGTCAAGGACAAATTTTTGACTCGCTCGGTTTGTTTTCATCCCATCTGCAAAATGGTATTGGTGACACTGGGCACTCTCTTGGCACCCTGTCAAAAAATAACAATTAGGAAAGATGTCGGGCTTGGTATGAGGGGAGCTTTTTAACTTTTAGTTGACCACAGATGAATACAGTGTAGCCACATTGTGAAAAATCATCAGTTTTGAAATCCTATTTGTTACAAATAAATGTGTATCATGGAGGGAGATTAAGGTAACTTGATGTCCATGCATCAATCTTTGGCGCTTCTTGTAATGGCAGAGGAAGGGAGAGCTTTCCCAAAGCTGTTGAGAGAATGTGTGGCTTGGTGTGGTTTGGTGCGTGTTTTTCCTCCTCTGAGCCCCCTAGGAGGGGGAATGTCTTTTGGTAGGCTCTGGAGGGACTTGAGAGAGCTGACCTGCCTGGATCTAAAAGTCAGCCTTTCAAAATTGAACTATGGTCACTTTTTTCTGCTAAATGTGTTTGGTAACAACTTCTATGGGAAGTTTTCATCACTGGTCAATTAACAAAACCAAAAGCCACCTGTTAAATTTTGTCTAGAAAGCAATGCGTTCAATGGCCGCTGCCTTTCCAGCACCTTGTTCTGGAATCTGGCATGTGAATTCAGTGATTCCACTAAAGGGGAAACAACACTTGAGATTTAATGGTGTGGCTGTTTCTTCCCCCCCTTTTTTTTTTCTTCCTGTTTTTTAAAAATATTTGTTGACAGCTGTTTTCTTTGGCAAGTATTCTTAACACTTTGTTCTTCAACAAAGGAAGAAGCCCAAGTGTCTTCTTTATAATACGAAGAAAGTTCACCACTTCCACTGTGTGTGGACCTCTTCCTCTCGCACCGGTGGCAGCAGAAGCCGTGCTAGTCTGACTCCACTGTTAAGTGAGAAGGCAGTTGGGAATTTGTACATGTAAAGAGTTAGCGAAATAGTAGAATAGTACTTTCTGTATTCATCCAGTTGCTGTTTTACATTAATGAATGCTGTTTAGGAGGAAATGAAAATCTTTCTAATGGGATCTAAATGAGACAAGCAGCAGAAGGTAGTTTCCTGGAAGGGAATTAGATCCGACTGTTGGGATTTAACACACTCTGTTTTGCCAGAAGTGCTGTAAGATTATTAAAGCGTCACAACCTCATTTAGTTGCTTTGTAATCTGCTCTAATACATTTCCCTTAACCTTCATGCTGATAAGGCAGTTGTGTAACAGACATTGAAGGCCAGATCTTGTGTTGCTTCCGTGCATGGGAGCCCATGCCCAGAGATCCCAGTAAGCCCAGGTGGGAATGCTGGCTGCAGCATTTTCACTCTTCAGATTATATGGAAAGCTTGCCTTTGGGCTGCAGGCAGCATCCCTGAGCACACAGAGATGTACCCTGAGGGTTACTGTGTGCTGCTGCATCTTGTCGCTGAAACACTCCTGCTTTTAGGGAGCCCCATGACAATTCTCTTGACGGGGGTACTGGTCAACCCTTTCTTTTTCTGTACCTAAATTTTGGTTGCACATGAAAGTGTGTGTGGCTGCTGTGAAGACGGTGTTTGCTGTTTTCATTACATGTTTCCACTAAGTTAAACAGTTTTTTCCTCCAACAGGAGCGATCATTGATCCAACTTTAATCAAAAGAGGTATTTAGGCGACAGGGGAGAGGCCTTGCCTAGCTTTTTAGAAGGATGAAACATTGCATCATCCATGCTGCTTGCATGCACCTGTAGATTGGGAACACTTTTTGGGTGCTAGCTAAACTGAATGTGGCAGGGAAATACAGCTGGGGAATGCTTAGCTTAAAAATCCAACAAAAGTTTGGCTGTGACCTAGCGCTCCGAGGAACCCTGTGATGGCTGCCTGGCTACTCGTCCCTGGTGGTGTTGACAAGCAGTGGCTGTCATGCTGAGGGGCTTGGGGGAGAGGCTCTGTATGGATTTCTGTGGCAGGAAAGTGGTGTACTTTGTGTGCGATTGGAATTTGTGGAGTTCAATCCCTAAGGTTACCTTTTAGGACAGTTTTCAAAGTTATCTGATGGCAAGTAGGTGCCTTTTCTGCCATGTTTGTGTGGGGTTTTTTTTGTTGTTTGGTTTTGGGTTGTGTGGTGGTTTTTTTTTTTTTTTTTTTACTTCATTTCCAATGAAATCAAAGCCAAAAGTATTTTCTTCATTTTAATGGGGGGAGAAATGCTTCGCCTGTTTAGATGCTTCAAAATTCTGCATAGTGTCTACTTGCACCTTTAGTTGTCTCAGTAGCTTCATCCTCCTTCTCCCCCCACCGCAAGCCCAAACTCTGCTTAGGCGTGGTGTAGGGCTCATTTCTTAAAGGGTTTAGATCTCAGCTCCCACCAAAAAACCCACAGCAGTTCAAAGTGGTGAAATTCCCCAGGTCATCTGTGAAAACTGCAGTCCTTGCTGGTACGTACCAAGTACTTCAGGCCCCTTCTCAGTTCTGCTCCTTTGCTTCATCAGTAAGTGTAAAATAACTATCTTTAGACAAAACCAAAGCATGATTTATTTTGCATTTGCTTCTTTATTCTACAACACAAGCAACATAAATAGTTTATAATTTTTGATTTAAAATATTTCCATTTCAGAACTCAGTCAGAATAAAATATACACAAAATACAATTTGCAAGCCAGCTTACAGTGACTGCCTGACCACTGGACACCCAAGGACCAAACAAAGCTAGCAGCACAACAGGACGCAGGGAGGTGCTTGTCTAAAGAAGAGCAGAAGGGTAGAGGGAGGAAAGATGGATGAGACCAGGGAATTGCAGCTAGCTATGAACTCAGTAGAAGGTAAACCCAATGTAAGCACTTGGTTGACAAGGTGATTTACAGTCTCTCTTAAAGACAGTATTAGTGGCTCCTCCTGAATATACAGCTAGAGAGGTGAAGTCCTGGGAATCATGTTTTGTGGTAAAACGCTTCCTATGGCAGCCATCATCATGGAAATAAAATTTGATTTTTTTTTCATTTTCAAACAGGAAAGGATTAGATCTTTGGCAAAACGGAGTGTCCACTCCCTTTGGCTTGCTTTCAGTTTTCAGTTCTGGTTGAAGGGCCCATGGAAGTATGTTTGCAGTCTCTCAAATAATGACAAAAAAGGGGTGGGGGAGAGAAAGTGAGGGGAACGGAAAGAAGGTGCTCGCTGCTGTCATTGCATACTTTTCAATCTCCCATCTGCTCCAGCAAACAGCGTGCAGTACAGGGCTCTGTCACCACGGTGCTCTGCCCCTCCTGGCTGTTCTCCCTTTGGTATCGAATCCTGCTTTCCTCTGCAGAGCAGGGGGCTCAGGAGCCACAGCCTGCTTGTGGAGGTGACATTTGTCCCTTACTTGAACCTGTGTACCTGTACCTCCTGCTAGCTCAGCTCTCTCGTTTCAGCTTGCTTCTTGTGGAAGCATGGCACTTCGCTGCAGCCCAGATGAACCAAATGCATGGATAGGAAATAGGGCCCTGGTGCTCTATGGTATTCAGATGAAATTTATGGAAGTACGTAACTACCTTTTGAAAAGTGGGGTGTTGGGGTAAAAGGATTGAAATAGATCCTGTTGCCATGTTTCTTAACAAAAAATGCCCTCCATAAACTCAGTTCTCCAATTCAATGTGGCAGCGGAGACTATGCAAACCTCAACTTGCAAATTTGCCAAAAGTAGAGGATTTGAGGGATCTGGTCCCACAGGCGAGTGCGTTATTACATTAATCCAGTATCACACAGTGTAGCTCCACCAATATCCACAGAATTAGGGCATTTCTTCTTCCCTCTGCTTTTAGTTCTTAGCTTGGAGACCTCTGAGCACTAAGTAAGCATGCATACTTATGCCACGTGCTTTTGTATTTTTTTGTTTTTAAATAGCCAGCCCCCCATGTTTGGCCAAAGCTATTTGTTTAGTATGATACGATACAGTTAGTGTCACATATAAAGTATATGTTCTGAGGAGGATTAGTGGAAACAACAGAAAGAGGAGCTACGACTTCTTCCTTGCAGCTGTACAGCTTCTGGGAGTCCCAGATGCGTTGCTGGTGAGGACTGCTAAGAGACCCTTACGTTGTATCCCTACAGAAGCTCTACTCAAAAAGGGAGATTCCGTGAAGAGAGATCTCTAGCTGCCGGATGCTGTTATCTACATTGCATAAAATCCAACATTTGTGCTTCTGTGCTATGGTAACTTGGTCCTTTTATACTAAAAAAGAAGAGAAACTTTTTTTTTTCCCCCCTAAATTGATGGTATCGCATCATTTCTTCAAATAATTGTGGAATGATCAGAAATGGAAAAAAACCTAACTGTATTTCGTGTCATATGCCATGATTAGCACTATACATAGATCTTCCCAGAAATGACTATAACCAGAGTAATGAGTAAATAGCTTGCTTAAACATAAACTTATCACACCCCCACAAAAGCAAGGGAAGAAAGGACTTAACTTCCTTTTTTTGTGAATTAAAAAATATTTATCACTGAGGAATGGCATTTCTAGAATGGATTGCTAAAGGTGAAAATAGCCAAACCACATGCTCAATTTCTGAATAAGCTTCTACACAGAAGAGCTAGGTAGAAATAATTTACTGTGGCTTGCTATGGTCAGCCTCCTACAAGTTAAAACTGGATCTGTGCAAAAGTTCTAGTTTTGGGGCTCTGGGATGTGTGGGAATATTGTGCTGGTTCTTGTAGATTTTTCAAGCGGGAGGTGTATAGAGGACAGCAGCAGAGAGGGTGACATCAGGAACTGTACAGGACTTGCCCTTTCCTGAGAACTTGTGAACCTGTATGTAGGGATTGAAGGATTCAAGGACCGAGTCCTGAGTATTAAAGATATGCAGGTACATAACTCACATTGATTTCAACAGCTTAGGCACTTTGAGTGTGGGCCTAAGCTGTGGAGAGAGGTACAAAGTGCAGGCAGCACGTGGAGCTGGACCTCTCTACTTGCTAACTCGTTTGCCACTCGGTTTCATATGGGTGCTGCGCCGAGCTCTGCAGTGGAGATACCAACACTGAGATGCTACTATATCAAGTGCAGATGGAGATTACATATAGTAACGCAAGGTATTTAGAGGTGGGGGTTATATCTTTGGCAGGTGAGGATTTGTCAGTGAATTTTACAGTAAGGTTTACATTTTAAACAAAACTTGAAGCTCAGATTGAAAGGCAAAGTACTTTACAAGTCACGGGTGCAAACTCTGCTTGGACTTGACATGAGCCAGCTATAGTCCAGAGGACATGAATTTTTTATCTGTGATGAGGCAAAAGCTGCATTGCCTGTGCTTGGAGTTTTACAAGGAAAGTTTCGCCCAGGTCTGTGTAAATCTTTCCGTAATAATTCTTTTTAGATGCTAAATTAAGTCAGTTATTCTCAAGTGAGTGTTTATCCCTAGGAGAGTATTGAATCTGTATCTTAACATCTTAAAGACATGAAAGCACGTTAACCGAGTGATAGTGGTGATAATTCTATAGCTGCTGAATGCTCAGAAAAGACTACTGTGGGGAAGTTACCATAACAACTGCATTAACCATTGCTGATATGACACAAATATTCAGAGAGCATGATAAACATACTACTAATGTGGATATTGCTCTGCAAATATGCCAAATGTTCAGAGTATGACAGTGACTGGAGCTACAGGAATCTATACATAAACACATCAATCGTCTCATTTATCTGCATATATTCACCCTACAAAATAAAGTGCAAACATATGCAATGGCCTGAAACCGTATCAATTGGGATGAGACCTGCTCCTGTTATACAAGTAGCACTTCCCTGATGAGTATGCTGCTTTTTTTCAGCTTTAAATATTTGCATGATGATGAGCTATTCCATGTGAGTAAAGGTAGTTGATGCTGGCCAACAGCAACTTTCTCTGTTAGTGGCTGCCTGCCTCTGATTGCTGTGGTGGCCCTGAGGAGCGTGGTGTGAACTAGGCAAAGGCAGGAGAGGTGCAGCTCTGGTACCTGAAAAGGATGCCAAACCACCACACCTGTTTTTTGTTTTTGTTTGTTTGTTTTTTTAAGCAGTTCAGTTACATAAAATTATTGGCCAGTCATTTCTAAAAATAACTGGCCAGTTCAATAAAAATCAAACCCAACTCCTATGGAAATTTATGTGACAAAAAAAGTAAGTGCAAGAACAGAGAAGAATGTGGTCATTAACCAGAGCAAAGAGAAAGAGTAAGCTCAGGCTATAATACACAGACTCTGTTTTTTTAAGGCCTAAATGTTCTGATTGAACAGTAAAGCTGGTAATATGCTGCTGTTAGCTCATGCATTGCATTATGGGGCTATAAGTGAGGATTTGAACGGGTTATGTGAGAAAGACTTACACGCGTGGATACAAGGGCTACTTTGTGCTACTGACTGAAGTGCCTCCCCACTCACAAGTGGAAAGCAGAAAAGCTGCTGTAGCATGGTACAGCTGGACATGATTGGGGTGTTCAGAGTTGGGGAGTCCCCTTTTGAAGCTTAGGACAGGCTGGTGCCAGTACCCTTCTCCTGGGACTGTGCTGGCAGACTCCTCCTTTGGGCTAAAAGCTTGCTTTGTGAGGCCTGAAGGTAGCACGCTGGCAGCCTTAAGCCCAAAGTATGCATGAAACAGACTGCACAGGACTATGAAATGGTGACTTCACATGTTTAGCGTCGCACTTCTTTGGGGCTTGCTGATGTCTATGGCTAAACTAGCAAAAAATAGCTGAGAATCTGATGAACCAACTCATTTTTCTATTTATTTGTATTTTGGAGGTGCATTAGAAAGCTGCTGCATCTCAGATTAATGGTTTCTGAAGTGGCCGTGGCCTGCTCTCCTCACCTGCTCACCATTTTACGTATAAGGAAAAGGAAGAGCAGCACATTCTAAAGTAAAGCCTGCTGCTTCAAAGATGCCTTCACCTCCACCCCAGTCCTTTTCTGCAATTACTTAAAGTTACTCATGACCTCTTACGGAGGGGTGTTAATGCGCAGAGGCACTGAGGGTGACAATGGCACTTAGTGCATAATTTGGAGGGCAAAGTTTAAAACAGGGCAACAGCAATATAGCAAATTTACTCCTACTCATTTCCAGTATGGTATTTGTAGTGTAAGAAGTTGAAATGAAATGGTATTTTGGGTCAAGATGGTGGCTAATCAAGTAACACTAGGCTACACTGTGTTCATGGGCTTGAGGGGGGTGGTAGGGGTGGTGGTATGGTCACTCCTAGAGCTTTTCTTTCTGTTTTACAGAAGGATTTTTGTATTGCAACCACAACACCTAACCACAGTGTTTCCGAGATACTAGGCCCTCTTCTGGAGTCCTGAGTGATTCCGTTGGACTGCTATCAATTTTACTTCTCCAACATAATTTAGGGATTTGCTTTAGTTTTAGATTAGTATAGCAAGGATCTGCATCCATTCAATGCATGTATAATGAAAAACAGCAGAGTTGGGTGTTTTGCATGCAGTTTATTATTCTGATTTCTGTTGTTGCCTAATTAATGTACTGCTTTAAAAGCAGTTCTGTATAAATGCCCAATAAAACTTTTAACAAAAAATATAACCACCCTTTTACTCTACCTAAAGGTGTGTAAGAAAGACATGGCAACAGAAATCAAACCATGCCACTACTCTCCCATATACCAAGAGCTAATCTCACCTGTCCCCAACGAAGCATTAAAACTGTTGGGGGAAAATTGACAATTGATAAAATTGTTAAATTACTAATTTATAAAATCAAATGTAGGTGGTATGAAAGAGTTGTTCTTAAGGAATTTTTATGTCCCTGAAACAACTTAGCAAAGGGAAGTTTTGAAAGAAAGGGAAACAGTGTGACCGACACTACAGAAAGTTACGGGACAAATATTCCCTGCACAAGTCTAGTAGGTGACAAATGGGAAGTGGGAAATGGAGGGAAAAGGCAGAAGGATAGTGGCAGACTCTTTGTAAACACATCAGCTTGGGTGATGGCTGTTCAGGGGAGCCTCCTGGCTCCCTCTGTTTTCCTAGGTTTAAGATGCTAAAAGCTGTGCAAAATCCAGGCCTGATATAAAAAGATGCCATTTTGAGGATGCTTTGGAGCAGGGACTGAAGCTGTATATTTAGTTGGTGTGCACATTTTAAAAGCCTTGGGAGAACATCATTAAGGGGTCACGCAAGATTAAAATCAACTTATTTTCAACAACTTATTTCAACTTCCCATTAACAAATTATGTAGTACGGGAGTACGAGATGGAATGTCCCAGGGGCTGACATAACTTGTGCAGCAAGGTAATCCTTTGCTGTGTCTAGCGTGAACAGCATCACATATGTATTTGACAATACAATAGTCAATCCTTCCCTTTCTCTCACCCCTTAATAATATCAGCAAATTGCAGTAGTCACTATAGGATTGCTGCACAGAGGGGGATGTAACCACCATGAGGGTCTGTCCCCTTCTATCTACAGCAGCAGACAAGAAATGGGAGAGAAACAGGAAAGATACCTTCCTTTCAGACTATTTTCCATCTTGATTCAGCTCAATGTGGAGTGATAGGCTAAATTTAACATAGGTGATAAGGGTGTTCCTGGCTACAGCAGCTCTATATAAGCGAACATATAAGTTTCCAGTAGAAGCATAAGCTGACTTAGCTGCAGCGTTGCTTAAACTGGAACACTTTATCTTCACTCTGTTTAGTTAAATGCTGGATATTGGCACATGCTGGTATTTGCTCTGTGGTGTGTCTTCCCCCCAGCTTCACTGGAAACAACAAAACAAGTTTCCGTGTTGCCCTTAGGGGGAATTAGACACGTGGAAAAATGATTGGATGTAGGCATAGCTGAAGAGGCAGCCAGGGTGTTGTAGAAAGGGCAGTTTGACAGTGCCATTTCTCTTCAAGCAATACTCCACAAGAGCAATGAAAGGATGAATAGTCTGTGCTTGGTTCACCAGTTTTAGACCTGGGATACTTTAATAGTCACTTATTAGGTACCCCAAATGTGACCAGACTTCAAAGGCTCTTCTCAGAGCAAAAAAAATTTCCACTTTCTCTAGTGAGGCATATTGTTACTACAATAATCTGTACTTGGCTTTCCTTTCTCATGCTAATTTCAGAACGGAAAAAAGTTACCCTGAACAAGTGTCACCTTTTTACTTGTCCTATAGCCTCACCTTTTTCCTGACTTCTATTTATCTATTTTTTTAAAGTTACATAGGCTTACTGGCCTGGTTTGACATCCAGATGACAGTTGCGTTCACAGCTAATTGCAAGTGTGGAAGTTCAGCTGCAGTTTCATGTGGCTTCCACTGTTGCAAATTTGAATTAAAATGAAGGCAACTGAAATGTATCACCCCTTTAGGTACTAGCCTGATTTACTGGCAGTTTCTGGGTTCTGGGGCCATTCCAGACCCCCCTGGACACACTCATGCTTTGCCTCCTTTGCTAGTGTGAGTAAGGGACACACAGTCTCAAGTGGATACAGGATATACAAGCTCATTGTTTCTTAATTTATCACCAACAAATGATCAATTAATGAACCCCAAATACTTCTTGACTGTATACCTTGGATGTCTTCTCCCCTTTGCAACAGAGCACAGCTAGGTTTAAATGATGATATCGTAAACTCGGCCGACTCTTCCCAGCCATTCCCGTACTGCCTGGCGGACACGGATATCTGTCACGTGGCAAGTCAGCTGGCTGATACAGGGGAACACTGCTGGCTGCAGGGCTGTGAAAGTTTGGTCTGGCAGGGCCTGAATCTGGTTGAGAACTGTCAGCACCATGTTGGTCCATGCCTACAAACAAATTGAATAAAAAAAGAAGACTCTTTAGAAGACCTTTCTACAGAAAGAAGCCCATCAGTTCAGTTAGAAAATAAGATATCTGGTGATGGCGGCCTCATAAAGAGGACTGAGTAATGCCATCATATTAATTTAATGTTCACTCTGTCTTCCTAATTCACATTCAGTACTGTAAGTCATTGTTTGACTCTGTATTGCAGGCATCATGCTCACCCTTCATCACCTTTTATTTCATCCCACAGTGAACAAAGACTTTCAAGTTTGATGCTTTCACTGATTTGTTCACTTGGACATGCAAGCAGCAAGTTTCTGTTCAGCAACAGAGCCCGCTATTTCTGCTGTGGAATTAACAAAAAACCCTGAAGTACAAAAGCATTGTGACAAGCAGCATCACATTTTCAAAAGCCCTTAAGCGGGCTAGAGCCCTTAGAAGTAAGCAATGAGTTCACTGTAGGTTGTTAGTTCTTAGGACTAAGTGTAGCTTTGGCCTCAGTCACAGACGCAAAGCACTCTTGAAAGCTGTACTAGTATATGCCTGGTAACACTGCCACTGATTTTCTTTTGATAAGACAGAATCAGATTTTTATCAGTGCCAGGTGCTGAAATATTCAGTCCTCATCACGATGACTTCTTTATGTAACAAAGACATTTAATGAAGTGATTATAATCATTATAATAAAAGCAATAGAAAAAATACTTCTCTTTTTAATTATTGCTATTATTATTAGCATTCTACAAGTATGTCCTACCTGTATCTGCGCCTCAGCATCCCTAACAGATATATTCAGGGAACTGACTGTGGATCCTGAGCGTGGTCTCTTCTCTTGTCTCAGGATCTCTGGACCAGCACTGAATGAATGCCTCATTTGACCTTGATCTATAAGATGTTGTGGCCGCTGGAGTATGGGCGAGTCTGGCCCTCTTGAACCCAGGAGCTCCCCTTTCTTTTCCACTTTGACCTCTTTGGTGAAGGATGTCATGGCCTGTTGCTGCTTTCTTTTCTTGTATTCTGTCATGAGCTTGGAGATAGTTTTGTCAGTGGCTATGGTGTAGATCTTGTTGCCAGCACTCTCCCACCATTCTTTTTTCCTGGTTTGCTCTTTTTTCTCTGGTTTAGGACTTAGGGGTGGGGGTAGCAGCAACATTTCTCCACTCCCTCCTCGGGGTGTCAAACTGTCTCCCAGTTGGTCCCTGATTTGACTCCGGTCATCTTCCGATGGTGTGTCCTTCCCAGATTGCCCTCCGGTCGATGGGGTGGAGGTTTCTGAGTGAAAGGATGGTAAAATGAAGAAAGGGTCGCCTTTGAACACTGGAGGCTCCTCTACATTATTCTCCAGGTCCAGATGCATCTGAATATAGTTATTGCACAGTTCCATACAGAGCTTATGAAGCCGCTTGATTAGCCATCCCCAGTCCGCATTGCTGACAGGCTGTACACTCAGAGATGGTATTCGAGCCCTCCACTGTCTCTTCTCCTTCCCTCGTGGGGGACTGACCTGGGCAGTTTCTTCAAAAATGTCTTCATCTTCTGAAGAACACTGCTGTGACGAGTCTGTGCTTCTCTCATCATCTTCAAAGAGGATCTTCTTCACTTGCTCTGCAGTAATGTTCTCCTGGTTTGTAAGGATTGCACAAATCAAAGCATGGAAGTAGATGTTGAAGCTCATTGCTGACTGGCGATACAAGTTGGCAGCTCCAGTAATACCAGACACTTTTTTCAGCAAACACTTCAACCCAGGTCTGGTGTCAAACTCCCTGGCTGTTCTATAGGAGTCCAGCAGTAAGTCAAAGATGACAGCGAGGTTTTGCATGGAGATGTACCTGAGAAAACCAGCCAACTTGTTTTCTGGTACTTGTATTGTCATTTTCTCCTCCAAGTTAGAAGGGCCTTTCACAAATTCTTCCAGTAAGATGTCATATAAATTCTGGAGCAGTACTTGGTGGGACAGCAAGCTCACCACTATCGTCCTGAAAGGAATACTTGGGAAACCAAGCATGGGAAGGAAAAAAAACAAAATAAAATTAAAATGGTGCATTGTGCTTTTACTAGGAGTACAGGAATACTTCGTATTTTAGAATCTAACATGAAAGATGCAAATGAAAGGCCAAATTTTCAGAGCCTCGTTACAAAAACGTGGAGGAAGATAAAGTCATCTAGAATGGTCTTTCAGCTACTCTTTCAAAATACTTTCCTAGAAGGGAAGACACCTACATTGATTAAGAAAAATAACTGTCCACAGCAAGCACACTAATGGCACTTGTGCAGAGGTGGTATTAAAACAAAGCTGTATTATAACTTTTGTCCTTTTCTCCAGAGATGTCTAATACTGAGGGATTAAATATTCTGTGTTTCAATTTCATGGCAGCTGCAAGTACTCTCAATGTTTCAGCCTGCTCTAACTGAGGAATTTGTTAACACGCAAGTTATGCAGCACTTCTGCCATCGGTCCCGGACTACATTTTCTATTTTTGTTGCTGAACTTTGGCTAAGTTGAAATATCCTTAAAATTCCTCCACCGGCATTTCAGCCAACCTTAACTTTGCCATGACAAATTGAGGCCAAAACTAGTTTACCACTCGGTTGCCATTTCCACTAATGCCAGGAGTACTTCTTAAAATAGAACACAAAGCGCCAACCAACCAACCAATAAAAAAACATCTACAGAAACATCAGCAATGCAATGGAGCATGCAAAGAAGCTTAAATCTTGCTGAAGGCACTTTTCACTGTTTGCTCTTAAGACTTCAACTTGAACACTGAGAGCCTAGCATGGAAATACCTATTCCTAACCCTGTTTCTCACATGTCATACTGGGTGATTCTTAGCTGTGCTCCTGTTAGAGAGATGCTGTGAGTTGTTCTAGATCTCACTGATTTTTGATTTGCACAGGGAACCCAGGAATGGCAAATTCCCCCAACCAAAGTTTTCACGTCATTCACTAGTAAATAACATTGAGAGGCTTACAGGTAAGGGAGGCTAGGAAGAAGGGGTGGGACAGGATTGTTGTTTGGTATCTCACGGATTTAAAACTATAAACTAAAACCTATCTTAAGGCATTCAAAAGTCTTTGCATAAGATTACAGCAGCAATGTTTTAAATAGAGCTGATGCTCTGGTACACGTAGTAATACTTGTTTTGATTTAGGGAACTATGATGGGTCACATACTAATTAGCACTGCCATCTAGTGAGGAAGGGATTTTTCAGTTTGCTTGCAATACTGAAGTTTTAGGTCTAAGTCAAAGTAAATCTTCATTTAATGCAAGATGTTCAGTTGTAGACCTTCAATTTTTTTGTTGCAAAAATTATTCTACTTTCATTAAACAACTTTCAAAAGTGTTTTCAAAATACCAAAACATCCAAGTCTATTTTTTTTTGAGAAATAATTTCAAAACTCAGTTTTGAGAATGCAACACTTAAAAAAAATCCAGAAAACCCACATATTTTAACTCCCAAAGTTTTGCCTTATGTTAATTGACTTATAAAAGCACACAAATGGTCCTGATTTAAAAAAAAAAAAAAAAAAAAAAAAAGTCCTGAGACTTTTGAGGAACTACCATATGCTTGGCCATGTAGAAGCTATAGGTTAGACAAAACTGTGCTTCTAGGGTTAATTTACTTATGTCAGTTCACTTACCATGACACAGCTGCCAGTGCCGATACATCAGTAAAATTTAATAGTCTTATTACCTGACAGAACTAAAATCTTGATGATTAATACATACATTGGAGCTCTTTATGGGGAAGTATTTTCCGCTGTAAAAATCATTAGAGGCTCTGACTCAGAAAAGCTCTTAAGAGCATGTATAAAGTTAAATGAGTGCTTGCATTGATTTCAAGAGACTAATCCCGTTTCAAAAGCAGGATCAGAATGGAGATCTGCTTTTCCTTGTAATAGCCAAAAAGCCAATTTCGAAGGACAGTTTAAAGTACTGCTCAATTCCAAACGAAATTAGTACAGAGCTATAGGTGAAAACACACAATGCCAAAGCTGGTTAAGGATAGTATTTTCTTATTCTGCCCAAAGTTTCGAATTGAAATATATTATTACTTTTTAGGAAGAAGAAAAGCTCCCTTACCCCAGCTTCCTGTGAAACGATGCAGCATTAAGGAAACAAAAGCAAAAAGGGAGAAGACAAACCCCACTAAGGTTAAAGTAAAACTTTTGAAAGGCCACAGTTACTAACATGCAAGATTGGCATATTACTGCACTGCTGTAGCAAATAATATGAAAAACAGTGGCACAGTCAAATTTTGAGCCCTGTTTTCATGAAAAATAAGCACTGCTGGGGTAACATTTGCCTATCAGCATATACACTTTTTGCAGTTGTTTAGACAAAGCACAGTGTGAGAGCATTCAGAGTTTGTATTAATTGCAAGCTTTATTTATTTATTTGTTTAAAGACAAGCAAGACCCACACTACTTTATGAACACAGCCTGTTAGATTGCATGGCCTTATGTGCCATGAGAGGGGAGTACTCCAGTCTTTTGCTTTGCATTCGTTATAACAAGAAGAATGATCTGCAAACCTTTGGATAAAGCAGGTATTTTCCCATCACGAAGGAAGGGTTTAGACTGTGATCTCAACCTTTCTTTGTCTCTATGCAGGGCCCTCTTCTCTGAAGGCAAGGCAACAGAGCACCTGTTCTTGGGGAAAACTTCTGTACAGCTGTGTAAGAATAGAACCATTTTGCATGGTCTTTCTTCCTGTCCATTCAAAGAAGGACCATTACATTCTGTCTCCTTGTTGCAAGCAATAGTTTAGTTTTGAATGAGAATGCGTAAAGTGGTACAGAAGCAGGTTTGCTATCTGGTAAAAGACAATTTCATGCCGTGTATTACATACCTTGCAATACAAACACAAACCCTGAATGCAGAATTCTAATTCTTAGCCCTATTGATGTTACAGCAGTTGTTTAAACAACCGAGTGCAAGCAAAAAGAGATATTCTTTGACAGGATCAGACTGTCATGCAAATGCATGAGTTTCTGAGGTGGTAACATATAGAAGGACTTCCACAAAAATAAAGTGCCAAGCAAAACCAACATTCCCTAGATCAATATGTTGACAGTTTTGCAGCTTTGGATGTGGTCTCTTCACTTTATACTGCTCCAGTTCATCCATTAACTTTTTCTACCTTCTTAATCCAGTAATACTGAATTTAAAAGACCATTAGTGAAGGAGGCATTTCATTTGCTAGGTATCATTACAAACATAACTACTTCCAAAGCTTTATTCAAATTGATAGTTTTAACTCTACTTAAAGAAAATAATCTCAATATTGGAAAGATATTCCCAGTATTTCCTATGAGAATTCTTTTCTTAATTTAATCTGCATTTCCTCTACTTGAAGGCTTTGTGTGACCTTATGTATCCTTCAGGTATTTGTAACCTACCAATTTTTACTATCTATTAGAAGCATTTTCCTTTTTTAGCTTTCTGAGGGCCACATTATAGACCCTGACACAGGCTTGTCTATAACTGTAACAGCTCTTGCATGTGCCTGCTCACCAGTGTACGATCATGGGAACATTTGGAGAGCAGACAGTAGTAAACTACTGTCTCCTGTGTCACAAAACCTAATTTTTATTTGATTGGTGTATTTCAGTTTTTTTTATGAGACCTATGGAGAGACATGGTTTGCCAGGCTCTGTTCACATCTCTGCTGGCCTGACGATATTTTTATCTTGCTTTTAATGACACAGTATTTTCCTGAGAAGATATTTTACCTTCTCTGGGTATGCCCATTTGGTTTCTTATCTGGCGGCAGGTCAATGATGAGCACGCACGACTGGGCATGTTCAAACCCTTCCTTGTTGCTAGGGGTCTTTGGGGAGCACTGAGTCTCCAGCATGAAGACCTAGAAAACAGCAAGTTACATAAAAAAATCAGTTTAGCACTTGCACTAGGTTCCTGGGAGGCCTGAGAACAGGATTTCCTGCATTGTGAAAGATCTGTTATGACGACTTATTTTACAGTGATGGAGAGAATGCAAAATATCCCCCCAGGCGGTCCTTCCCTGGAGCATGCTGCTTTGATAAAACTGCCTCAGGGCCATGGGCTACCTCTAGACACCCAGCAGAGTACAGGGCAAAGGACAGATATCTTTTTCTTTGAACTTGTATAGGGCATAATACCAAACGCCAAAACAAGCTTTCTGCTGTCTGTATACTACTATCAGAAAATATCATGTATAGTGGAGACAAGGACCCGTTTGCATAGTTAGCCTGTTGTACCTAGAAAGGTTGGTTGTTGGAAGGATTATTTTCAGCCATGAAGATAAAACAGACACCTAACTTGCAATTCTTTGGGTGGGAAATGGGGAAACAACTCACAGTTGCTGTAGCTTTGTTTTGTAGCTTAGTAGTTGTGTCAAATCCCCACTGAGAAGGACTCAGGGACTGCCACTGATAATGTCTACAAGAAAAGTATAAATGCCACATTCCCTGCTTTCTTGAGTTCTGCGTCTTTAAGATTTAATTTAAAACATGTTTTCTATTCAAACAAAGCCTGCCATTGCCACATTATTTGTGATCAAATCCTGGTCTGTGTCTCTCAGATTTTCAAGCAGCATCAGGGTATGATTAATCAAGTCAGAAATTGACACCAAACATCTGTTGGCTCTTTTAATCCAGCTGCTTTCCCATGCTGAAACTGTCATACAGTATTTACGGTTTTATGGTACCCTGCAGGTCATTAAGTTCAGTCTGCTGTATTTCAAGGAACTTGTTTCATATAACCCCTTTCATAAAACGAACAACCTCCACTGTAGTCAAAAGGACCCTGAGAAGGTTGTCTCCAAGCTTGCTCTGCTGATTAGAAGTTAGTGGTGAGTTTTAAATCATTTGTTAAATGTCAGCATTATCCTCCAGTTCTCAGTAACTCTTCTTCTTCTCTGCAATCTATATCTAGGTATTTATAGAGAAAAAAATCTGCACTCCTCTTCAAACTCTGCTTTGGTAGGTTGAACAAATCTTGTTTTCTAGTTTCATATCACAGTCTCTGTTCTAGTGCATTTTGCCCTTTGAAATAATCATTCTTTAACAGAGTAATTAAAAATGATACGACATTCTAGATGAGAATTCATAGTGCCACTATTATTTCCTTTTCTCTATCAGAAACATTTCCACTGATGTATGCTAGGGTTGTCTTTTTTAAAGATACATTACACAATAGGCTCATCGTCAGTCCTCTTCAGGTACCTATGCATCTCCCCCCACCCTAGGTATTCTTAATTCCTACTTACGGGGGGATAGCTTTAAGGTTTTTTTTTTTTCTAGTTTTTATTACTTTTTCTCAATACTACTGTTAGACAAATACATGTTAGTCTGGTGACAAGGAAGTCTTTGCCCATAGGGTTTGTGAGGAAGGCAGTGGTAAAGATGTACTTTCATGAAGAAAAGCCCCAAGTTTAAAAGGTTCTCTGACTTCCCCTGAAACATCAGTCAGTACCTGTTGTGCCATGGCTCTGATTCTCCAGTATTCAGCTTCAGCACTTGGCGAGAGGGAGGGGGCTGCCACCTTCACTTCACAGGCATCTCCACTAAAGCTTTCAGAACCACTGTGGAAATAGCCCAACAGGTTCTATAGAGAGACACAATATCAGACTTTCACTGTGCGTTAAATGAAGTCAGTGACTGTAGCGTTGTCCAGCCTGTTCATGTGTCATACAACATTCAGAGTGATCTGCCCCACTACCATCAGCTGGTCACCTGCTATTTAGAATTTGATGTATTTGATGCAAAGGCATTACAACTTCTTATGTAGTCTGGCCTGTGATGAGGATTTTTTTGTTACAAGAAAGATAGTGAGTTGAGAAATAATCTATATGGAGCGTGCAGCTACAGGATCAAGTAAGCAACTTTGTTTTCTGTCTAGTTTTAGCCAATCCAGAGGAAGAAATAGATCAAAAGGTAAGTTTTCACCTACTAAACTCTTCTGATTTCATACTGTCAGGGCAATTTAAAATAAGTCTGGATTATTAGTGACTAGTGTTGTCTGCACATGTTTACAAAAACTGATTTCAATTTCCACTGTTGATCCAACACCTTTCATTGTGAAAGAACTGACAAAATAAGAAAAGCTACCACATAATCCTTATGCTTCTTTTCTTGGCTCTGTACCCAAAAACTTTTCTGAAAAAGAAAAAGCAACCTGTCAAAAGTTAGTGAGTTTATAACTAGTGTGATTACATTTTGACTGTCAGCAAAAAGGCAGTTTACCTTTACTGGCTCCAGAGTGGCAGAGAATGCATCCTGCAAGGCACAACACGCAAGCCTCCACATTTCTTCAGTAAAAACAGGCCCTGCTGTCACTAACACATACCTGGATGGACACAGGAAAACGTTACCATGTTCAAGAAGGAACTAGACAATTCTTACTTGTAATGGGAGAAGGTTAAAAACAGAACAAAAGACCTACTCAGTAGCTAATAATATCCAATCTCCTCCTGTAGTTTTGACTTCCCCCCCCCGCCCTTTGCTTTTCCTCTTTAAGTAGCCATCTTGCCAGGACAAGAACCACACGTTGTGTAAGTATATAACGCAGTACTTATTTTGATTATGACTGTAATAACCTGAAGACTGTGAAAGGTATTAATTACCTCTAAAGACCTGTGAATTCCAATAGAAAGACCCTTGATTATTTTTCCTAAGGATTAATTATTGACTAACTGTGTAAGTAATGTACAAGTGCTTTTTATGGGAATGATACACATAGCAATGCCTAAAATCACAGGTTCTGAAGCAGACAGAAAACAGCAAGAAAAGGTTAGTAAGTCTAAAATTCATTATTCAAATAATATGAGATAGATATATTGTAGACTTCTTTTGAGATGTTAGCCAACTTAATCAGTCCACAAGTTCTTCAAAGATACAAAGATATCTTTTTTTTGAATATGCTAACAGAGTGAATAGACTGTGTTACCTGATACAAGAGCAGCCAACTCTGGAAATAATTTCTGTTGGTTCTGCTACACAGGCTACCAGCAACTTGAAAAGATCTTTCAGCATAGCATTGATCATATTTTCATAACCAATATCTATAAGGAAAAGACACAGACTAGTTTTAACATCATTGCCTTTTCATTATAATTAGAGATAAGTGGTCTTGCTACACTTACTGCTATTCAGAGATTTTGCAAAACCGAATCTCTTTATGCAGCTATCACTAGAGTTGAATTTTGAAACATGCATCACATCAAACTGAAATAAGAACAGTCCTTTTGATGTTAACAATACAAAATGTCTGGGCTTAAGTGGTACTGGAGAAATTCTGTTAGATCTTGTTACTGAATATTCTAGTTCTTTATGATCAAAGTCTTAGTATCTTCTTTTGGAAAGTTTAATATAGACTGTGATGATTTAATTTTGAAGATAGCCCTGCTCTGAGCACAGGCTAGACTAAATAACTTCCCTAGGTCCGTTACAAATTATTTTTTTCCACAATTCTAAACCCTATAAAGAAAAAAGAAAACCCCAAACAAACAGAAGTTTTCAACCCTCTTCCTCTTGAAACCATCTCCCCAAGGAGCTATTCAGTAACATGCCACCGATGACTGTCAGTAGATGTGACAGTGCAATGACATACCTGAGTGTATGAAATTTTGAATGTGCTCCACTACGAGTTCACAGGAAAGACCAATGGCATGCTTGAAATTAGCAGATGCCACATCCCAGTAAGAATGGTCACCATGGCTGCGATGGAGCCAAAGAGACATCGTGGGAAGAAGAAGATGTACAACTGCATAAATGCCAAATCCTGGGCCTTGAAATACACAGAAGGATGGCTGTATATTTTTGCTTACAAAGCCTACAGTAAACTTGCTAAGTTGTTCCAAGCTTGAGGCCAGGGGCAGTGCTAAAGACAGCAGGTTCTGAAACTTTTTTGGTGGGATGAGAGGGGTAAGCAGGTTTGGATCTAGTTGTGAGGTAGTATATGAACATTTAGCCAACTGTTTACCTACTGTCTTTTCCACCAGGACTATATAATTTTCTTTTTTCCATTTCCTGGACACCAGGCAAATGTTTTCTGTGGCTATTGATATTGATAGAGTACTGCACCTCTTTATTTGTGCAATAAATATAAGAGAATGTTCAACATGCTCTTACAAGATGCCTTTTGTCAACATAGAACAATGCACTAACTATCACGCTCTGAGAAAATCCCTTTCTACTTGACAATGTCTCTGTGCAGCTCTAGCATGAGTAACACACATTACAGAAGTGGTTTAAGATTCTAAGAGGTTCGGGTCAGGGCTCTACTAGCTCACATTTTATCAAGCTCTTTCATTACCAGGTGTCTTGGCAATGTCCCTCAGCAATTCAAAGAGCAGATCCAAAGTAGGAGGCTGGTGCTGGCGGGGACAGTTGGATATGGCAGTTGTTAATTCTTCCAGCAGAATAATCCAGACATTGATAAGGCCTACAAGTAAGGAAACAAAGATTAAAAGCCGTGAGTGAGATATTGCATTGACCACAGATGGAACTTGCCCTCAGAAAATGATGGAGGCTAAGAAATTAATTAACTTAAAGATCATGGGTTCTTGCATGCTCACTGTTGCTGTGTAATGGTTGTGGGCAGTATCTGTTTTTGAAATGATGGTCTCCTTTTCCTTCCCTTTTTATTAAGTTTGTGTTTTGTCCCATCCTTCCTCCTCCATGTACATCTTGTTCTGGTCCTCTTTCTTAGTTTACTGTTCCCACTAGTCCAGTCTCTTTAACCTTGGGGTTTTTAAAAATTTTTTTAATGGGACATCTCACTACCATTGCAAATGCTGCCCAGAATGCTTTGTACCCATTTAGGTTATGCTTTTAGATAAGGATCCTAAGGTGACTAGCCATAATTTAACTGTCTCTATTTGGTACCCAGAACTGAACAGTAATAATGCCTCATGAAGTATCATCAGGCTGCCTCACATGTCATCTTTAGACATTAAGAGGTCACAGATAGAAGAGTATTAAATGTGGATATGGCAGAGCTGGACAACTACCAGAACAGCAGTTGGGATATAGGTAGTACTGTGAGTTCACATCTACATTAGCAAACATGTATCCCTAAAGGATTATGGGATACAACTAGTTTTCAATACAATTTTGAAGATGGTTAGGAATTGCTTTATTTTTTCACAGATCACTTAAGTACTTGCTGGTTCCCCATGATACTATGAATGACTAGAAGGATCTTGCATACTACACTCACAATGCTCCTGCAAGGTATTCTTGAGTTAAGTCTCCTTAAAAGGCTATGGATTTATTGGGCTAAAATGGATTTTACTTTGGTTCACTAATAAGCCCTTCTCTGCCACTGGTAGCCATGCATGCTGATGTAGTCTGTGTCTGCATGATGCTTGCTGGCTAATTATGTTCCAAAAGCAATAAAAAAAGGCTGCAAGGGAACTTGTTTAAGATGCACAGAGTTTGCTGACTGCAAGAGTCTTCCCGAGAATCAACGAAAACACACTGAAATCATTACTTAGTAACTGGGTTGATCATTTATTTATTCACACCGTTTCCACAGGGCAGTATGTATGATGACATTGTTTGGAGTCATACAGACTTTAATGATGTTTCTAAATAAGGAAACAGCACAAATCACTTCGCACAAATTTGGAAGAATTGAGTATCTTTTAGAAACACCCTCTTGAAGAGTTTGGCATGGAATCAAATACACTATGAAAATACACTGCACCACCATATGGCAAAGTAGGCTAAAACATTTTGCCCCATCTTTGCCCCTGCCTTCTGTCTTTGTAAAGTCAGTTTGCCTAGCAATGTTCTAATACTGTTACCAGCTAAATAAAAATTGGGTGAAAGTTTCAGTGCTTAGCTCTGACAAGAACCAGATCAGAAGGTTTCTTTGCTGCAGGGTGGCATTTCTATTCACAGCAAGCAAGACTATTCTCTGATAGGCAAAGCCACTTCAGAACAGTAGGCAAGTGGTGCTCACCTGAGGTGGGGAGACCCTAGGTCAAGTCCCAAACCTGACTCAAAGCAGAGACTTCCAGTGACTTGGGTGTCCCACATCCCAGGTGAACACCCTAAAATTTCCAGAGAGAAAAAACCCCAAACATAGAAAGAAGAAAGTAAAAGTTTTCTTTTAAAAAACCCAAACAAAGTAGGACTTGTGGTTTGCTTTTTCCAGAGAGCAGCTTTTGTCTCCTTTATCCTGGGCAGCAGTGGAACAGGACAATCCATGTGGTGGAAGAGCCTAGATAAAAGTAGGTACCAAGATTCATTCTGGTGAGGTATGTGAATCAAATGCATGGGAGTCAGCCTGCTTTCTGCCTGGTTGGAGCTGGCTCTTCACAGAGGCAGCCAGGTTGGAACAGCTCAGTCGTTCAGATATTCAAAAGTGACTGTACTGTTTCGAAGGGCAGTCCAGAAGCAGTAAGGCTGCATTCCTCTACCACTTGGCTCCACACAGATCTAGTTCATCAAACACCTGATTAATCCACAACCCATATAAGCCACACAAGTAATCAGGAGACAAATGCTGCTTGTTTTTCTGGAGGTCATAGTGCTTTTTATGGACTTTAGAAATACACCATTTAGTTCAACAGACCACAGGACATAAGACCACAGGAAACATATTTAAACAAGTATTCTTTATCTTTCTAAACTCTAACTCAACACTGATATTTTTTCTGTTAAAGGCAGGCCTGCCAATACCAACCTTAAAAGGTTTTCACTCCTTTACTTCAGCTGTGGTCTAGAAAGTATTTTTGTGTTAGCTCTCAGAAATACATACTGGTTGTATTATGAATATCAGGATAATTAAAATATTATTAAAATATTATTATCTTGTCCCAAGAAAAGGGTTGTATTTTTCTCATATATGAGCTGTATCTTTTAACATGAAGAAGGTGATGTAACCCGAACTTCCAAGTTCTGTGTGTGCACATGTGTATGTGTAGACAACAGGGAGACAATGAACTATGAAGTTTTTCTCCTTTTTCTCCTCCTTTTTGCAGTTGGCAAAATTTACAGTGACATGTGGAAGAAGCAATTGATTAATTCTGCATTTACTGCTTTCAATGCACTTACCAGTGTCGTCATCAAAGTCAGAAAGGATGCACTCAATACCATCCTCACTGCTAGCTGACTGTTCCTGCACTCTTCGGGGCAAGTTAACCAGCCGGCCACTGAGGAAGATGGGTTTCAAGGGCATTTTATAGATTTTGGCTAACAACTGGTGGTGGGGGGAGGGGAGAGAGAGAAAAAAAGAGAAGAAAAGATAAATATATATGGGAAAGTTTGTAAAAGCTGTCACATGCAACACAGGTATGTAAAATAAAATAAAAGCTATGAAAGCAGCATAATGTCAGCACCTGTTCTGTTCATCCAGTAACCACGTAAACGAAAAACACAACTAGAGGCCAGAAGTCTTCTTTCATTGACAAGTAAGGGGTCGGGGGGAGAAAGAGAGGGAGAAAAGCAATTTAAATAACACATTTTTGGGAAGGGAGTGTGCTCCCTCCTCATTTGTGAAAGACAAACATTACTACTTACTGATTGCACCTATGACCTAAGAAGCACCATTAGCTGTACACAGAATAATTTGGAGCTCCAAAGGACTAAGTAAATACTGATAAAAGGACCTGTACAGGTTTACTTCAGAGCTTCATTGCCTGTGTTGTCCATTACACAACAAATACAAACTTTACAGAATTGTGCTATAGCTGGGATGCTACCAGTATTTTACCAGGCCTTTCTAAAGTAAACCATGTATTTGCAATATACAGACAAGATTTCTTTTTAGTCATTCCTGTTCTTCTTCTAGTGGCAAGTTAAAAGGTATAACAAGATAAAAATGGCTGCTTCTTTTAAAGAGGAGAAAATATTTCTGCCTCACTGTGGACGGGGGTTTGTAAGGATGAGAAAGAGTGATGTGATGCACATAGTGTATAGATAGAACATACATTAGATATACACATAGATATTGACTAAATTTTTTTAGGTGAACAAGAAAGCAAGAACAGTTTGATATGTCTGCTGTTTATTATTCTGAGCTGCCTTATTCTTTCCTTCTCCTCTCAGTGTATGTACTGAATCCATCCATTATCTCTGAATTTAGGTATTGAGTCCTTTCAGCCATGGTAATATCCTTTGTTATGCATTTGTATTGTACCCTTAAAAAACATGGCCTGGGTCCAACAAAAAGACCTGCAGGTACTACAGAAATACAAACAACATTATAAAATCAGACAAAAAACTTCCTAATAACCCTGGATAATAATCTGTGCTGTGTGCAAGGAGATTACAGGAAATGTGCCAGCATTCTAATTGTTAGATTTGCCCTGAGCTTCAGATATGTTTTCATGCTACAGATAAGCTGCTGCTGCATTTTAGAGGGTGTAACATGTTGCTCTTCTTAAGATCTGAGAATTCTCAGGGATTTTTTTTTTACTGTCATTCCCAACACTGTTTACAGTAACTGTTTAAATAAGAATGAATGTAGCTTTGAATATGTTACTACTAGGTTTTGAACATTTACATTTTCCCACATGCTTCTTGGGTCCTTATCTCCTCGGTTTTCCCATTGTTAGCTGGCCTAGAAGGTATGAGATTCCTTCAGATCGCCACTCTCCATCTGGCAGTGCAGGTTATTACCATCGGGCTTACCACAGATTCTGTTGCGTTCATGCAAATCATCTAACCATTAATGCAAAGCCTGGAGGTTAAAACTATTTCCTAGGCCAGGTTAGTACCTGTATGAGATTGTTCATCATACCTGAGAACATCTCCTGAGGTAATCAAGTGCGGGAAGGCACAAGTCTGTAGATGCAGATCCTGATCCTGGCACACAGTCACCCATCTCCTTACAATCTACTTCCCCTGGGGATAGGAAAGGCAGCATTGGGAAGGACAGAAGAAGAGAAACAAACATAGCATTAGTTTTCCTTTCTCATTCAGTTGTGCCCTAATGTCTGAATAGAATCCAGAAAACATCCTTTGTTTGATCTTATTAGATGACAACCAGATTATTCTCATACAAACAATACAGTAATATTGGTCACAGTTTATACATGGACTTTTATATGAATAAATGCTTTAATAAATACATGCCTATTCAATAACTCTTTAGTAGAGCCTTTGGAAGTTCTTATAATCATACCTTATAGTCATCTGTCATATTGACTCCACTCCACTTTTTTCCATGGGTGTATGAATTACTTGCTCGTATTCAACCTTTGCTCAATTAATATACTAATTTTTTTCTATTCATTTGCAACCCAGTGCCCTGGAAAATTCTTCTACCACAAGTTCTTCCTTTTAGTTTATTTACTCCTTAAATATACCATTTTATATTTTGTGCTACAATATTTCCTTCTGCTGTCTCATTCAGGTGTCAAAGTCTCACAGTTTCAACTGTATGATATCCTCAGGCTCTAGTGTCTCAGTATCACAGGTATTACTAACTCTGTGGCATCAGCAGACTCCTACTTTTAGGTCAGCTTCACTAAGTGTATTAAATAAGCAAATCAGTTCCAAGGCATCCTGTTGCAGAGCTCCTCCCTGGATAACTCCAGCATTTTCCCTGTCTGCATAGACGTTTTCCTCCCCTCTCAGCCAATGTTCTGCCCACCCTAGAATACTTGGCTCATAACCATTTTTCCAGGTCAGCCAAGTCGTTCCCATTCAGTGCCAAATCTGAAGCTTTACTAAATGCCTATACGCATTAACATTTTATTGCCTTAAAAGCTATTCCTCTCATAAAAACCACAAGATAAATATTAAATCCTTTTATTAAAGCCTACTTCATTCTCCTTTCATTACATTTATTTGCTTTTTCTATGCTCTTAACTATTCCCTCCAAATGTATTTTAAAGTCGTCTACTATTGAGATCAGCCACGTCAGCCAGTGAAGTTTGAATCCTTTAGTTTTATGTTAAAATGCACATAAATGGTAGTATATTTGCTACTGCTTAGTACTGAAGTATCCCATAGTCCTACTCCCTTTAATACAAAAAAAGATCTTGCTTTTTGACATGTAACCATGAAGGGGACAAACTTATCTCATGAAAGTAAGAAACCTAAGGAAATACAAGACAGGCTTTTAAGTTCTCCAGAAGGAACATGAGTTCCCTCTACTGGTACTGGACATGCAAGTTTGTTTCTCTTTAGTAGTAATAATTACAATTCTGGTCTGTCATCACAAGCTGAATTCTGCCCCCATTGAAATCGATGGTGAAATAGCTTAATAAGACGAGAGTAACATTAAAGACTAGATCTGCTGCAGTTAGGTGCTTCATTTAAATCAAAGGGAGTTGCTTACACCTGTGAATTAATATACACATGGAAAAAAAAAAGCCCCATTTTACCACTCATTAGAATTTTTGCAATTTACGTAAGGAAAGAAAAAAATCATTGCCACAGTTCAATGAGAAGTGTCAAATGCTAACGATCAAGGCAAGCCAGGGAACACGAACATGGGGGCAGAATGACCCAGCACCATTTGCCTTTGTTCTGAAGTTTGGTGAAGCACCACCATTACTCTGCAGGGTCACCTTGACTTGACACGCCTGGTCTCTGCTGCCCTTAGTAACACAACAAAAAAACTAATCATGGGGACAGACTGTTGTTAGTTGTAATGCTCATGATCTCTTTTAGCAGGTTTTCAGCACCGCATATGCCAAACTACTGCTGCTGAGGCGGGCAAGGGTAGAAAGGAGCCATGTGGCTTTGACCGCTGAATGTAAAACATACCCTGTTCTATTGCAGACAATCCATGCTGTCACTGCACAATGCCAGGCCATTTCTGCAATATTCTGGTTTTTGGTGTTTTTCTTTTTTTTTTTTTTTTAAATTAAATGAATATAAGCAAGTCCTGATGTAAATTGAGATCAAATGAAGCAGACACTTAATAGTGAGATGCAACTTTTCTGCTATAACAACTTGAAGAATTGATAGCATTAAAAATGTTTCTGAAATAATCCCTTGGTCTTGATTTTATTTTATTTTTTTAAAGCATTCTGGACTCAATTTCTTCACTGCCTCTCTCCTCGCTACCATACTATGTATTACATACCTGAATTCTCCTGTTCTGCAGGATCAAGTTTGACATATCATGACTTAATAGGATAAAAGGAAAATAAAAATATTTACCCAGTCCTTTGACAAACTTCATAAGGCACATAATATAACTGGTGGCGGCATTGGCAAAGACCTGGATGCTGTCTGTGTTTAGAAATGCTTCAAAGACATCAAACACCGGAGCCTGGCGTTTCCCTGTGGAAATAACAAGATGAGAACTCTTCCCCATCCCCCAAAAAGGTTATTTTCCAATCGTTTTTCAACAATTTAATTGAATCTGTAGAATCTCTTCTTTTCTGGGCAGAGACAGAAATTATCTTAGAAGTAAAACCTTCTCTTGGTCCTGAGGCAATTCGTGTAGCCCTTCATTGGAAGTAATACAGACTCCCTCCTTTGCCTTATCTGTGAAAAATACCAGCTTATGCCTGCCCTGAGCATTTGAACTCAGCTCAGTAGCTAACACTTCTGTTTGGTGAAAGTTTCTGGTTTAGTTCTTGATAACTGCCAAGATGACAGCAGTCATGCGGAAAACTATTCAGATTATACAGTAACAAAATAGCCTTGCTTTTCCCAAGTAGATTATCAGTCTTCAAAAGCTGTATACACTTGCATTTTGTCATCAATCGTAACAGATCTGAAAGACAAAATTTAGGTTTTCCTCCTAAAAAACCCATATCCCTCACCCATGACTTGTAACATTTAAAAATACCTTCTAATGGGGCAAAAGAACAGATTAAAGTGATTTTCCCATACTACCCAGTTTCCATACAAGCAAACATCTCTGGGAGGGATGCAGAATCATTCTTTCAGAAAACATGGTTTGTAATAGTGCTAGCAATTCGAAGCCTTGTGATTAAGTGCCTGGACAAGCACTTGCCTAGATTATCACACTAACTTACCCTGATGTATAAGAGCAATAGGTTTCACATAGTAAGACAGACGGTCCACATGAGATGTGGTAGTTGTATACAGTATGCTTTCCTTTCTCTAGCAGGACAGTGACAAGGGCCCAGCCAAGCTCAGTACTCCTGCACTACTGTTTTGCTCAAAAAATATTCATAGAATCATAGAATCATTAAGGTTGGAAAAGACCTCTAAAGATCATCAAGTCCAACCGTTAACCCAACACCACCATGCGCACTAAACCATGTCCCTAAGCGCCACATCTACACGTCTTTTAAATACTTCCAGGGATGGCGACTCCACCACTTCCCTGGGCAGCCTGTTCCAAGGCCTGACCACTCTTTCAGTAAAGAAGTTTTTCCTAATGTCCAATCTAAACCTCCCTTGGCGCAACTTGAGGCCATTTCCTCTCGTCCTATCACTGGTTACTTGGGAGAAGAGACCGACCCCCACCTCGCTACAACCTCCTTTCAGGTAGTTGTAGAGCGCGATGAGGGCTCCCCTCAGCCTCCTCTTCTCCAGGCTAAACAACCCCAGTTCCCTCAGCCGCTCCTCATAAGACTTGTTCTCTAGACCCTTCACCAGCTTCGTTCCCCTTCTCTGGACACGCGCCAGCACCTCAATGTCCTTCTTGTAGTGAGGGGCCCAAAACTGAACACAGTATTCGAATTCAAGTAGGTTTGAAACATTTCTCAATTCTACTCAGCTACCAGCATCTAGATGATAAAAAGTCAGAACAATATCTCAGCTTTCCCTCCCACCCCAACTAATAAACCAGGTACTTCAGTACAGTTCTGGAGTATTGCAGTGCCACTGCTAAGTGCCACTGTTCAGGTAGGGCATTTAAATATATTGAGTTAGTTATTGTGTCCCCAAGTAATAAGATAGGGAAACATACGAAACAGTCAGTGCAGTAAGTCCTTACCCATAGAGTATTCTCCTACAAGATACTCTTTAACCTCTGACTTGCTGCTGCTGTGCACTGTTTCCAGAGCACTGAACAAGGGTCTCCATCCTGACTGGATCTGGGTAGAACACATTTCCACCAACTCTCCTATAGAGGTGACCACCTGCAGACAGTGTAGGAGAGGTTAAAAAAATAAAACCAAAAAACAGAACGGATACATAGATGGACCTTCATAAGGAATGAAGATGGCTGCCTAGATTTCACCATGTCAGTCTAGACTAATTTTTCTTTTTTTTTTTCTTTTTTTTTTTTAAGATAAAAGTTTTATTTAATTGTTTTAAAGCCAGGTATACTGTCTCTGTGCTCTACCACAATGCTGGCTTAGGTAGGCAAAGCCCTCCTGATTCTTTGAAGATGATTAAGGGGCACCATTTGAAGGGAATTTGGGAAACACTCTCAAGTGGACCAAGTGCACTCTGAAGACCATCCTTCTTATGGGCATGGTAGGCCAGATACACCCTGATCAGGGCTGACTTGCCTGGTCTTGGACATCCTCATCACACAGCTCTAGCTGCATGATACGCTCAAAGGGGCGGAAAAGCGCCTCATTAAAGTGAAAATGAGAAGGCTCATTCCAGTCCGCCAGCACTTCAGTGAGGATGTCATGGATGAAGGAGACAGCCTTCCGAGAAACGTGTCTCTCCTTATGACAGGCAGCCTGCAAGGAAAGGAGGCGTATTAGAGTTTGTCCAAGCAAAAAATTTGCTTTTAGTGAGACACTTTTAAGGGAGGTAAGCACTTCATTTGAACCCTAAAAACGCCTTCACCACTATCGTGACTAGGGACCCCACTACAATCAAAATGGGAGAGTACTGCCATGGAAACAGATGACTGAGACTCTGAGCTGCCTGGCATCCTACAGATGCATGAAGGTTTGCTGACAATTCAAAAAGCACAGAGCTAAAAATAAAGAAATTAAATAATAGAACCAACAGAAAAGAATTCGTGTGAAATGTTGTCTGTTGTTTCTACCGTGTGACCATTTTTCCCTTCAAAAAGGTAGTTTCTGCATATATTCACCATACCTATCTATGCATGACCAAATGTCACCTTTTGTTTGGCTCTTTATGGAACTTAAAGTGAGAAGGTTCTCATCACTTTTGGAAGAGCTATTAAAAAAATTGGATACCAGTGAATCTGGATATAAAGTTACTGTTTTGAGCAACTATGTAAGTTATGCTAAATTCTGTCCTTTCCCCGATGTTGCTCCTTCCCAGTAATGCCCTCATCTGCACTGAAGTCAATCAAAAAAAGTGACCAGCCCTGCATTCTAAAAACATGGAAGGTACTTGAGCTTAAACTGGCTTGGGATCTTAAAAGACTTAAAAGTGTTCAAAACATGAAAAGTATTTAAAGTGGTCTCACACTGGCATCCAAAGGCAAGTGAGACACTAGTTTTCAAGATAAAGGGCTGTTAAAGCATACAACAAAACTATTCTCTGCTATTTCTACTTCACTTAGAGGGATTCCACTGAGACTCTGTCTGAACTCTGCTCTAAGATAGTCCGCACATTTTCTTGAGTCAATGAAATGAAGTGCTATGGCAATTTACTAACAGCTCATCTTAAAATTCCAGAGAAGCATGCTCCCAATAGACCTGGGCAGATGACACCACATACCTCACCAACCGAAAGAAAGAAAATACTGCACGTTTATTCATACCAATGATACAAATCAAAAAGCTCTGAGAAGTCAAGGCACCAGTATTTCACCAGATAAGACTGAAACCGTGGCTGTGGAAAGGTCATTTGCTATGACTGAAATCCATTATGTGGCTGCTACTGGCATGCCACTGAGCAGGGTTCGCAAGGAAGAAGGAAAGGGAAAAATGTCACCATCTTCCCAGTTGAGCTGGCTTTATGGGGGAAAAGAAAGCCTGCATTCTTTTATGGGAAGACTTGCAAGGACGCAGACTTTGGCTGGGAAAATAGGTAGGTGGAGGAGCTACTTTTAATCTCTTAGGATGGTTTTAGTTTTTTCACCACAGACACACAAGAAGTATCATATTTCAAAAATCCAACACACTGTCCCTGGATCTGCCCGCTTCAGTTATTCAAAAGTGCACTCCTCAGTGACAGCATCACAATATATGACACAGTATATACAATACCCCAACAGGAGCATAACCAGGTTTGACAATGTTGAGGGTTGATACACATTTTAAGCCTTCTCCAGCTTTTTCAGCTTTGCCACCTCTTCCGCACATTCCCGTTTTCTCCCCCACCCCTACCTCTACAAGATGAGGTGCCACCAGGCTCCAGCAGCGCATGAGGTGGAGCAACGGGCGAGATTTACTCCTTACAATTCTGAGCATGGCATCACCAAGTCGGAACAAGTGAAGTGCACTTCTCCTGTCCTGGGTAGATTTTACTTCACCTACAAGAAAGTGTAAGAAAATAAATGGAAGCTAAGCAGAAGCAGCTCCTCCATCTTTAGATGTCTAAATTGGAATTTAAATCAGGTTAGAAATTATTAGTATCAAGTCAGGGGTGGGGGGAAGACAAAAAAAGAAAAAAAGAAAGAAAAAAATCAATGTAAACACAGCCCATGCCTGTGCAGGTAAAAGAACAGGAGATAGACCCAAGTTTTAAGAACAACTTCTTAAACACACTTTATTTTGATTTAGGTGATTTTTTTTTTCCAAACATTTTAAAGACAAAGGCTTGGAGAAGTAGTGCAGAAAAGTTAAGCAAGGAGTTAAATAATTGATATTAAGACCCAAAATAGTAGTTACAAAAACCCTTGGTGACATCTACAGGAAAGAATATAAACTGCAAATTATTTCGTTTTGGTTTGTCCTTTTGTATTTCTTCTCAAGCAAAGGATATGAAGCAGAGAAAGTGAGAAAATACTTTTCTGTTCCCCAGCCAGTAATATTTGTTATTTCCTATTGAAAGGGATTCATCTTCTGTTGCTCTTACAACATTTGGAAAGACACTTCATTCTCTCATTTAAAATATGCTGGTTGCTTTTATCTCTAACGAAAGACGTAATCAGGGGCATACCACTTTTAATATAAAAAAAAAACCCCACCCAATTAATTGCTCTATCTTAATTTTAATTTCATTATTACTAGCTACTGTTGATTGACTACTACATACATGATCACTATTTAGTAAAAATAAAGTGATGAATGTTGAGGCCTGGAGACAAGCAAGAGTGAAAAACAAACAACTTGAAGTGTCACATTGAGAAAATGACAAGTAGCATTTCAGGGAGAGGGGAAACTGATTAAATTGGAGACATATACCACATAAAATCCACGTCTGCCACAGGACAGAACAAAGTCTGTATGACTAATGTAATTTCTAAAGGCACAGTACAAATTCAAGTGAAATATCTTCCTTTGGGTCCAGTCCTTCTGCTCTATTTGAGACAGTGATGGAAACGACAATTTACAAGCTTTGTACTGTAAGGTATATGCTCCACTCTGCTGGGGAAGAGCAAGCAGGACAAATCCTACTGCTTTATTTAACATTCTTCAGTTGTGTGCTTTGTTTGCTATCACCCATTTCCTGAACACTTCTGAGGTTATCCCACTGTCAAATGTCTAACCTAAATCCACTCTCTTAGGTCTATGTTCACCCGAGCTTCCTTACTGGATTGGGCTCCAAAATGGAGCTGTGATTAAGTATCTGTGGATAATTAACACCCCCGAAGTCCAAGAACCAAATGAATGTCCTCTGAAGTGTTTCATAGCTGGTGTGGATGTGGTCCCTGTCCAAAAAAAGCACTCAACCTTTTCTAAAGACTTTGAATTGCTCCTACGGAAAGATCTTATTAGACTAAATACTGTGTTTCATTCATATGTTGAAATTTCAATTGGAAAAATTAAAACTGTAAGAATTCAAAGCAAGTCCTGTAAGCAATACAGTTTTATGTGAAACACAGAACTCTGCAAGGGATCTTCAGGCGATTTACCTGGCATTGCTAGGGAGTAATCAACTGTATCTGTGACTGAATGGAAAAGCTGGGCCTGAGAAGCCTTCTTGAGTTGGTAAAGAAAGCCTGCCAATGCCATCAAGTTTAACTTGTCAGTAGCATCTTCAAAGAGCCTGTGAGTAAAAGAACAGAATCTAATTGAAAAATTCATGAGATGCAGACTTAAATGTGTATGTAAGAGGAAACCCCTTATCTGTAAAGGCTGCTATGTGTTGCCTTTGGTGACACGCTGGGTTATTAAGGGCTTTTTCATTTATACAGTGCTACAGAAAGACTTTGATCCAGAAGCTTTATTAATTGGTGGGTGGAAAGTAGAGTGCTGTAGGACCAATCAGAACCCCTCCAAGATTCAACTGCGGTACTAAAACAAAAAGTCACTTTTTCAAGGAATCAACGCTTCCCCATTACTGTATCTTAATGCTATAAGCAGTTCATGAACGAGTAATCAAAAAAACAGTGAGAATATGCCCAGTCTTCACAACATCGATCATCATAGCTTCACTGACTTTAGAATTACACCAGTTTGCTCCACCTGAAGTTACAACCCCTTACATGAAAAACAAATTAATTCTAGTCTTAGACCTAAAGTTGCTGTACCTGAATTGCTATTTAGGAATATAAACAAGAGTTGTTACTTTCAGCTGCAATGAGCTGTTAAGATTTAAGAGTTAAAATCCGTACCCTTAAAGCAGTAAACTTATGCTTACATAGGAGGTAGGTTCCACAGAGATCACAGTGAAATTTCACATGATGCAGCCACAAGTTGACACAAATACGATTTTCTGACATTGCTTTTCATGAAGAACTTTCTATAGTCCTGGTAAACTGGGGATTGAGTCCTAATAACGTCCGCACTGAAGTAACAGTGCAGAAGTCAAGCCTGCATCATTAAAATTACAGTACTGCTATTTTCTAATCTTCAGAACGAAGTTGTATTGTGATCTTCCTTAATAAAAGGTACTTTCCATGCACAGAGTCAACCTCCTACAAGCAGTGTCAGCATGCATTACTTCTTCCTCTGAATTTACAAATAATCCCTCCTATGGGCAGAGATCAAGAATACAAAATGTCAGCTGAAGAAAAAAGGATATTAGAAGCATGCCAACCCAGGAAATTTTCAGCTCTAGTCTGGGCTGCCGACAGAATAGCAGAAATAGCGAAAAAGTCTATGACATATCAGTCTGCAGACTGTGTTGTAGGGACATGTAACCTAGCCATTCTGTGACCATACTTGGTGGCCCTTCCTCCTCCGGACACACTGGGGCATGCTGACAAGCTGTCCACAGAGTCCTGACAGAAGCATCTGCTTTCTAACTGTCACTGGTCTTGTCACTCAGTCCCTTCCTGTCAGGACAAGACACCCACTTATTTTGTCTGCTTTAATGAACACAATACATTAATTTACATGCAAGCAATAAATCCACCGCTCTCAGGATGCATTTGATTTACTTGGCATATTCACTGTTGTGCAGAGACATACTCAGCCCAGTACCTGCAGGGCAGGTACTGCAGAGATGCAGAAAACCAGGTCTTTTAGGAACTGCTGGTTGTGACACACACGCAGCTCTCTTGTGAAACTCAACTGAAGCAAGTGGCTGCAACAGACAAAGATCAGGCCCCACTGCACCACAGAAAAGTCCCTTTTGGTCCTGTTTTGGGAACAGGGATTCTGGTTCCTGACAGGACTGCTTTTACCTGTCAGCTTGCGTGGAGAGTGCGAGAACAGCCTTGGCAGCACTGGTCCCACACAGCAGGCTGCCTCCACGGAAGTCAAAAGCTCTGCCCTTACTGCTCTCCTTGATGAGTTCCTGGATAGAAACCGGCTGAATGACAGGATTGCTGCTGAGGGTGGTCTCCTGCTCAGGGGTGAGGGCCTGGTGAGAATCCCCAGGCTCAGAGTCTGGGTGCAGCCCTCCAGGTGCCTTCTGTGACTGGGTGATGGTAAGGGAGGGCTGGGAAGCACCATCACTGAAGTGGGTGTGCTCCAGTGTGCTGATGTACTCACACACCCTGAGAACAAACAGGAAAAGCAAAAGATGAATAAAACCCCCAAAACAACAACTCCTCCCCTCACTAATCACCAGGCTCACTGAAGAAACACTTGGGCCTGTACTCCAGAGGTGAGTCAGAAGCATAGTGCAAGTACAGCTCTTGGCTGCCTTACAGCCCCATCACTGTGAAAAGCCAACTTACATGGAAACCCGCTGCCGACTCACAGGCACCGATTTCTACATCTGAACCAGATACGATGCACCGGACATTTTCCTCAAACTGTAAACAGACGATCTCTAACTCTCAGACTACACATAGATAACCTGTCGTCTTACATCCTTTGGTCTCCCATGTGCCTAGATAGCAAACAGTTCAGTGGAGGTGCCTGAAAAGCCCATTTAGGTTCCTGGGTCTGCCACAGTCTTCTGGTAACTTCGAAGTTTCTAAGCATTGATTTTGTCTGCGAATAGCGGTGGGAAACAGCACTGACTTTTCTCTCACAGATACTGGCAGTTAAGTCACTCTGACACTGTTTATACAGAACACTCCCAGAGCATGTAAAGTCCTTTTTCTCAGTCTGTTACTTTCAGGCAACATGGTATAAATTCTGTTTCTTTTGGAAAAGCTGGTACCTGAACACATGAGGCCAACAGTCCTGATTGTGGCTTCCCATCTCCAAGCCCACGTTAAGGACTGCATCCATACACAAAACATGAGCAGTGTGCAGGCAGACTCCCTGCACTTTCCCCATCTGCTCCAGTTTCTGCTCCACTTTCTGTTTTACTGCAGCATGAAAAATAAAAAAAAAACATTAGCTTCTCCAGCTTTTAAACAAACACTGGTTTGTATATAGGGTGATGGCAAAGGTATACAGTCTGAAAGCTATAAAAGAACATGGATTTTAGACAAAAAACAAATCAGATAAACCTATTTCTTCCTAATAAACATTAGGCAGTTTTAAAATTAAAATCCCTTTTGATTGATCTTATATGCATGAAAAAAATCAATGCCAAATTGACAACCTCCACCCCCAAATTCACATCTTGTTGCCCACAGAACAGATGCAGATTGCCAGTGATATTACATGTTTCTCTTTGGAGCTGGCTGGCTGGATATTTATTTATTTTTACTAAAATCTCCTTTGCTATGGAAAAAAAAAAAGTTTGCAGATTTCACATCTATTTCCATACAAAAGTTTCACCAAAGAGCTTTTGTTAACAGATACTCTTGTCAAAGCAAAATTAATGCTGAGCTGAACTACAAGCATTTGGACCTTATTCTGTTTCCTGAGAATCTCTGAAAAGCTTAGTTTTCATGCTGCACTGGAATGGAAACAAATTTTGAAGCTTTGCAAGCTTTCACAGAACAGATCTGTTGGCCTCTGGCCACTGCTACTGCCTCCTCTTTGCTTCAGCGTGGCCTGGCCAACTCGCTTCAGTCATAGCTAGCACAGTGGTCAAAAGCTAGTTTGTGCTCAGGCCTATTCAGTTTTGTTTTCTCTACTGAGACACCAAATTTAAGTGCCAAGCAAGGTCATTTGTGCAACACTGTTTTGTTACGGGCTTCTTGCCATTAGAAATCAGATGTCATCAGACACATTTTAAGTGCTTCTCCAAACAGCCATTGGAGACAACAATTGACTTTACTGACTTCCACTGGGTTTGAAGTAGTGGTATAGAGGTGCAGAACTTTTTACATGTTATACATATATAATTTTTTTATTCCAGCTTTATTTAACATGATTCAGAAACAGTTTTAAACATTTGATGATGACAAAAAACAACTAAGGATGTATGCACAAGATAGGGAGAGGGACGCAAACTCAGCTTATATTACCACCCAACATACTAAAAAAAAAAATATTGTTTCTCTGATGCCCTCTGGTTGTACTAGTACCACAAGGCTTAAAAAGTGCACATTTCAAAAATGCTGTTGGCATTTGTAGTTGCATGTGTTGTTCCACTGATTTCAGTTCCATATAAAATATAATTAGCGTGACATAATGTTAAGAATCTAGGATAGCAGGACATGTACTGAAGCCTCTAGACATATATCCCACATGCCTACAAGTGAGTGGTGCACAGTAGTGGCACTCCCCTCTGTCCTTTTTCTATGTGTAGCAAAGTACTTTCCAGCTGCATTTTTGCAGGCAATATGAGATAAAGCAGATAATTTAATCACATAGTTACCTTGAGCTATAGTATCGCTGGGCTCTTGGATTTCTTTTTCCTCCTTCTCTTCTTGAACACAGGAGGCAGCAGCCATTTGGGCAAGAGCAGATGCACAGTTAGCAGCAACTCCTGTAAAGCAACAACACAATTACTGTTTAACCAGCATTTCCTCCCCAATTGCATGCAATCTCAACAACAGGTTGTGTCAATGAAAGTTGGAAAGTTGGCTGGATTATGTCTATGCTGTAGGGAGGTGGGCTCTATGGGGAGTCCTATAGGTTCCTATCCAAGACTGGAACAGGATGCTGCTTTTCTCTCTCCCAAATTACTTCAAGGAAAGTTACCATCCTATTTTATGAGTCTGCCAAGACATCCCACATGCAGCAGTACCTAGAGCACAGCTCAGCCGGGCTGCCCTCCTCAGTCCATCCAGGCTCAGGCAGATGGAGTCCTTCTCCTTTTGGTTCTGCTCCTTGGCTCCTTCTGCTCCCAAAATGAAGGCCAGCCCCTTGGAGCTGCCTGCCATGCGGCCAGTCAGTGGTGTGGACAAAGTGTCAATCAAGTTCTTCCAACAGCCGATTAAAAGGTATCGGGCAAAAGCAACTCCTGGGGTGAGAAATGCATTACTACTACTACTGGAAAATAACAACACAGCAGCTTTATCATCAGTGGTAAAAAATAAGTCATATTTGTCTTCTTCATGCTGGACTACCAATTCACATGTAGGATGTACTGACATACTTCCCTCAATCCTTAAATTGTTGTTCTAAAACACAATTTATCTGAATATGCTTATGGTATATAACAACCCCCTGCTGGTAGACACACTTGTGCTTATAATACAGTCTTAATACCTGCAACAACAGAATCATCTGTCTTCCGGTTTTGGGAAAGAGGGGATTGAGCTGAAGCAGATGCCATCAATTGGCCACCAATTGCACTGCTTCCCAAGCCATCGATGTCTGCCAGAACATCAAAAAACAACAGATTACTATTCGATACACAGATGGTATAAGGAAAGCATCTCCTACTGGCTCTTTGTTCAAATAAGTATTAGTGCTCCTGACTTCTCAGGTATGTTTTTTAGTTGCTCTTTTCTGGCAGCCTTGTGAAGCCTTGGATAAACATGAGCTGTGGCATCTTATGCTTTGCCCAGTATAACTAACGTTTTCTTGAAGAGGGGAAATATGCCACTCTCAAAAGCCGCCCCCTCTCCTCCCCGCCCCCGAAGTTACAGTCAACAGAACTCTCAGCAAAGATTTCACGGTATTTCTTACAGTTCAGAACTTCCCACACCCTTATATCTCTACATTTCTTAATATAACCTTTCAAATCTTACTAAATCCTGTATCTAGATGTTCCTAGACTTCAGTCTGAGTTCTCAAGATGCACTGGGATCCTATATCCTAAATGCGATTTTTAGTAGACCTATGTAGGTTCAATCTCAACAAAAGAAATACAACCCTTTCTCCAACACGACAAAAGACCAGCTTCTCACAGATTGTTTAATGTTAGGGACGTCAGGTTGATTTCCTTTTTAGCAGCCCCTGTCTGTCTGTCTCTTCTCCACATACTTCATGGCTATTGTTTTTCCAAAGCGTTTCTTTCAGCTTCCCAGCTCAATAGCTAAAAGCAACACTGAGCGCAATACAATCAGCAAAAAACTTTCAGAGCAGTGCTCTTTGATTACCAGTTAATGGCTCAGCTGAAGCCAGCGTTCTCCCTGCATACACTGTTTTAATTACCTCTTTGTAATCATACAGTATACACATTCAAGTAGACAGTGCATTTTATATAATACAGTATCATAGACATCCTGCTGCCTTTCAGCTGATACCATTCGATTTTTTCCCTCAAATGAAGCTAAGGATTGTTTTTAAGAATTTGTTAGAGGTGCTCCAGGTTTTCAGCTTCTCTCTAGTGCCATTTGGCATATCCCTGGCATAGCACAAGTCTGAACCAAGGGGAGCCCAATCTGTGGAAGGCTTCCAGGATCAGATGCCACTATTTATATTTGTACTGCCCACAGGCACACTGAAATGGCTTTGCTATGACATCAAGAAAACAGCAGCTTTACCGCTTATCATTAACAGGTACCACGTCTACCAGAACTGAAGCTGACAGAATTAAGAGATGTTTTGGTTCAGTGAACAAACCTACTCTCCCTGTCTCCCAGGGACAGTTTGTTTTTAAACCCATGCTTCAAAAGCTTTCTGTCTGATCCAAAACAAACACTTAAGTACCTGCCACAGTTAAGTCTCATTCCTTCTCTACCAGTAATTTCGGGAAACACCACGTGTTGCATGATGACATGCTGTTCTGTACGCAATGCAAAGAAGCAGCATGTTATTGTAGTTTGTTTTAGCGCATGTTTGGAAGTTAGCCTTGCCACCATAACATAGTACTGACCGGTCAGCATGGTGATAAGTGGAAGGCTGTGCTCTTCAGGGCTTCCCCAGTATCCAGCTTCCCCCAGCATGTTCCTTTCTAGTACCTGGTGGTACAGTTCTTCAACCCAGGTCTGGGAAAATACCATCAACACACCACTGGACTGGACCTGCTTCATGAACTCCTTCTGCAGAGAACCATAAAAGCCAGATGTAAGACAACAGTAAGCCCTACAGTATGAGCCTCATCCCCTAGACCTACTCCTGAGCGTACGGGAATGCAGGAGTAGAAATGAAGTTATGCAAAAATAAGAATTAACCGAGGATCGCAATGTGTCTCTATGGTGGAGAATGACATGATAAGGAGCTTTCCCTTCTCTTATTGCAGTTCATGTAAGATTCAAATCATAATGACAGCTCTTGCACAGTGACAATAGGACATGCTGATCTCTCACTATTTCTACAAGGTAGGGGTAGGATCTCAATTCCAATAAAAAGAAGTTGTGGCACCTAATGCTGCCTGTCCAGCAATCAGGCCCTTCTGCATTGAACAGTCACCACAGATGAACTGGGGTCCAATCAGATATCTGAACTATTTTCAACAATACTTAGGTCATGCTCAGGCCTGTTGTGCACAGTGCTGCCCCTAGAGAGGTTCTAAGTCACAGATTTGCTCTTGCAGCTGCTGAAGAACATACCAGAACTGATTATGATGTTAAAATCCACTTGTTTTTGAGGTCTTCTAGAATATAAATTCTCTTACATGGGAAGCTCAGCAATAATGGTACATTTTAACAGAATTTTTTGTTTTTCATTTTTGTGTTCCATGTATCACCGATTTTTTTATTTTTAGGACAACTCCGAAACAACTTCTCTTGAGCAACTTAGTTGAAAAACATAATTCATGTTTTATAAGTCCTGCAGCCTTCAAAACAATTTTTAAAAAGCCCAAGAAGCTGAGGAATCCCAGGTGCCACAAAAATCATCAGTTCGTATTACTAAAACCTAATTATTTTTCACTCTAACTTCTCATGTCTTCATCTGTGTAAATACAAATCAAGTATTAAGCAAGAAATTTGTCGTTATGCTCAAAAGCAATTGCAAGATGAAAGAATGCCCCTTGATAACGTGCACTAACAATACTTGCTGCATCACATGATGCTAATGAAGATCTGTTCTGAAGACAGAGTATCCATCAAAATGACTGCTACTTTAATGATAATCAGTAAGCAGCATTCATTCCTCCCCGAATTACAGAGAAGCTGTGTAATTCAGATGCATGACATTTATCATGCAAGATTCATACGCAGTTTGGAGAATGCTTCATTTGCAATTATTATTTCTCCACTTAGCAAGCAGCCTGAAGGCTTTACGTGTGGGCTGTTTTATGTGAAAGGCAGCAAAACAAATTTTATTTTTTTAACAGTTTTCCCATATTCCCCAACTCACCAGCAACACAGGGGCTTGGGCAGGCTTCTTCCTGTAGTAATCCGAGTTGGCCAATTTTAGGTTGAGCAGCAGAGTGTAATGTGAGACCATGTAGAGACTGTCTGCATTCATCAGAGTCTGGAAGCTGAAATTTAGGTTTCCCTCAAATCCTGGTGAGTGCATCATACCTAACAAAAACACCATGTGAGCTCTCACATTTTACACAGATTTTGCCTGGAAGAAAAAAATCAGAAACTAACCCTAGCATTTCAGCAGCAACAGATTGCTAGAATAGTTAATGAATCATCAGTAGAAATTACTCTACTAAATGTACTAGAATAGAGAATAGAAAAATAAGTAGTCCATCTAGAATGCAGTGCTGCAAGGCAAACTGAACACTCCAGTCACAGTCCAGCAAAGCAAGATGCTAAATTTGAAATACACAAGCAGCACCAGTATTCATTGGGATGACTGCCAGGTACAAAACAAAGGGCAGGATACATCTGCAATGCTAACTGGAAAGGTGAGGTAGGAAGGGGCAGAGCGTACCCTTACGTACTTAACTGAGCATACTTAACTGAGCATACACGTTGCACCAAGTGGTGCTAATGAGGGTGACAGCCCTTTTAACCCCCCAGTAAATCTGTCCTGGCCAAGTGAGTTGTTGGATGGGGACTGGAGTGCACAGGACCTTGCAGGATCAGGCTGTAATCACCATTCTCTCCATGGTCTAGAGGTATGTGGACAAACGTTTTGGGCGAAGCTGGCTGGAACTCGTTACAACTCCAAGCCCTGTTTAGTTCATACAAGACCTGCTTTCTCAATAGCTGAGCACTTGCAGCTCTGTCAGACCCATAAGCCTCAGTACTCCTGAAAACACTATTTGTATGAAATGACAGCCTACAACCATGCCCAGTGGCACAATCCCTTCTTCCCAGGTAGGACGGATGGCACATACATTTTCCTCTGAGTTAGCTGACCTACTGGTAGAAAAACATAAATCAAGTATGAGCAATACCTAATTGAATCCCCATGATGTGTAGTTTGAGCCATGAAAAAAACAGAAGTATTAGGACTCCCCCACGTGACCCACAATATTTCACGGTTTTCACACCAACTGTGAAATCCATTCATATAATGTCAATCAGGGAAGATTAAGGAGTAAGCTTTATCCTAGAGGAATGTTGAAATGAAACAAAAAAACAGTTCCAAGGCTAGTTACATGATGAAGCAAAGCTGTGTCATTTAACTGCTGCAGTGGTTTACTGTGAATATATTCCTCCCACCATAAAGCTCATGCCTCTTCTTAGACAAAATACAACAAACCATTAACATTTAAAAAAAAAAAAAAATCCACACACAGAAAAGAAGCAAATGTTTTTCTTGCCTCGTGAGGGTTTGAAAGCTCTGTGCTGCTGCCTTCTCGGACTTTCCACTGTCGTCACTTTGGGGGCGTGGATAAGGTGAGTAACTGTTTGAGGGCGGATTTAGAAAGAGAGTAACTGTTCCAGGGTGGGTCTAAAAAATGAGTAGCTGTTCAAGGGAGCAACCTTTGTCGAAGCAGGTTGATAGGCCTGGCCACAAACCATATGCACACGGGTTGGCATGTGCTTGGGGTAGATTCCTCATGGTGCACGTTAACAGAGAATCTTTACCTAGTACCAAAACTGCAACCACGTGCTTGAAAGTAGCCTGTGAGTAGCTCCAGTGACTCCTTCATCGCTGAAGGCAAAGATGCATCTTAACACTTTGTTGGATGGAGGATCATGATATTGATGTAGCTAGAATATATCGATTTGATGCCTCATCTCTCTTAAATATGTACCTTGGAGACTAGAATCTGCTAGAGTAATAAAAACCTCAAGGCAGAGAGGTATATAAAAGAAAAAAAAAAAGAGCCCACTTTATTTTGCATTAAAATATTTAAAAAAATGTGCAACCTCCTATACAAGACTACAACTAAAAAGGAAGGTGTATAACTGCACATAAAAGTGGCTACTATATAGCCGGCATGTATTTAAGCACCCAAAAGTGTTTGGGAAAAATATGGTCCCTAACTTCCTCTAAAATACGGGAAAATAAACAACTGCATTTGAGGGATGCTGAGATCTCAAAAGCAGATTAGCTGATGCATATACTTGCAATGATGCTTAACAACATAAAATCTTGCCCCTAAACGCTAAAACTGAAAAAAGGTGCTAAAAATGTTTGCTATGATTATTCACACAGTGGCACACTATTTTTAGAATTAATGCCTTGACACTGCAGTTCATGAGAATAGTTATGTCTGAATTAAGAGAATACTGATCATCAACTTGAATTATAAAAATCTGCCAGCTATAACAAACAATGAGGTTAGCACAATATCTTAACAGAGACAACAGTTCATTTAAATTGGCCAGGTAAAAGGAGATCCTGAAAAAATGCAAACTTTATGTTCTGTGCAAGTCAAGATAATATTGAGAATTTTTAGATAATTCGGTATTTTTTACGATAGACATCACGCTCCAGTGTCACTAAGGAATTTTTTGGCATTGGTTTCATCTGGCAACAAGGAGGAACTTTCTGAGCAAAGATGAAAACTGTAGATTAGGAAGTCTTTTAACCAACTGACTTCCAAATTTTAATTTCACCGTAACTCTGCTTAGCTGACTTCACTTTTTCCATGCCAGTGCCTCAAATTCCTATCTCCATTCATTGCTTTTCAATCCTACGAAAACATAATAATATTACAATACTATTTAAGGACCTAGCCTGTAGGAAAGACTACTAAATTGTAGCTACTGCATTTTTCCCCAAAATGTACGAAAAATTGAAATATGAAACAAAGCAGTTAAATAAGGTCTCTCAGAAACACAAAAATACTGCTTCTGCACTGGCTGGTCTCAGAACTGCACCTGCCTCTTTTCTCAACTCAAACCTTAACCAATACTCAAATTTCCTAATGTATTCTTCAGGAATTATACATGAATAAATGTTGTACGTACAATGAATAGGACCAGTTCCTCTAACTCATCACCTAATTTGTGCCTTGAATTGTTGGTGCTAACGAAGGAGTCCTGAAGTAAGGACTCAAATGTTGCCTATAGAGGCAGATCAGACTGGTGTCTCGGAAGCTCTCCAGGGGGAGTTCCTGCCCCCAGACACGTGCTTCAACTTTAGTAAGTCTCTCTCTCTACAGGTCTTCAAACTCACGCTTCTCTCACCTACACAGGAACACAAGACCTCACCTCAGGAGGACTGATGGACTTTTGCTTAAGATCTGAGGTACAAGTTAAGGGACTGTTTCAGCTGGATTGAATCTCATTCCAGGTGTCCAACTGAAACATGATCTGCACAGATCTTGTGAGAGCATAAAATTACACCTCTGTAACAGCCACAGCTCTACAAAAACACCAGGATATCTCTTCCAAGCTATATTAATACAGTAACTTGCTACTACATATTTTTCCATAATTCCTTATTGAGTGGCATCTTCTAAGAGCACTTCACCAAATCAGACTGAAAACATGGTATACATTTTTAATTACAGATTTAGCCATGGGAGTGGCTTTCTTAGGAAAGTGAAAGGTCTTCCTTAACTCAACAGTCTAAGTCCAAGACTAGGTATCTTTTTAAAAGAGACGTACAAACCAGAAATTATGGCCTTAATGCAGAAAGAGAGTAATATTCTTCCATCTTCTCACTGTATTACTCATACTGAATAACAAAAAGAGCAGTGTTTAGTCTTAAAATCTGGAAGTCTGCTAGGTCTACCTCTTCCAATGCTTTAAAATGTTCTAAACAGATTTGACAGACAAAAGAGAAAAGAAGTGGTATACTCATGCACAAGGGAAGAGGTGCACAAAAGTTTGAGCTGCAGTTCTAGTCCTGGTCTTTTGGCATAACCTCACTCATTTTCAGGAAAAAGAAATCCCTTGTGACAGAAAGGATGCTTTTGAGCACCTCAATTAGGAATGTAATTAATATTAATGTTCCCTTTAAGATATCTCAGCTCTATGATGTAACATGGCCAATGTTTCTTAAGAATGTCATCTACCATATTCCTGAGTTAGGGCTTATTTGGGCAGCATTTAAACAGGATATCAGGAATATCAGCTTATTCACCCAGCTTCATAACTAAATTATGCTGTATGATGATGGGAGGCATCCCTTCTGACTCTGTATGAGTTTAATGTGTGTGAGAGAGCACAAATGAATGAAGCAATGATTAGGAGAGGAGCAATAGGAAAGGCAATTGTGGTGAATTAAGTTAAAGAAACAGAGAAATATATTTTAACAAACATTTCCACTTTGGCCACTGTCAGGAAAAAGACACCCTTCTAAAGATATATATATTTATACACATTTTAAATACACTATCAACAGGACAAACTAGCCTTTGCATGGCGTTTTTTTGTTTGATTGACCAAGTCAAGATCCCAAAGGTTCTAACCCTGAAAGAACTGCAGGTATTTGATCTCTTAAAGGTAAGATCTCTAACTATTTTTCACTTGGCCTGGGCTTTGAGCTTTGCATTTCCTGTAATGATAGATAGCAGTATTAAGAAAAACAAAAGAGTGAAGAAGAGAGTCGCTCCTCTTTTCTTATCCTTTCAAGAGCTTACTGCTGTGGAATTTTTATCACCTTCTTTGCAAGACTGGCTTTCTAACAGTAATGCAGTGATGTACTAAGCTACTTAAATCTCTTTCAAAACAGGTGATGATCCTCCCCACACCCCTTTCATGCTAAGGGGCAGCCCCAACCTCTCTTTAATGACAACATGTGCAAATCTTCTCAACACATCTTCACAAACCTGTGAAGAGGTATCTTACTACAGAAAATGCGATTTCTCTGTCGACTGAGGACATAATCCAGAGCCTGTTAAGAGTTAATGGATTGACCTCCCTTTAAATCGGTGCGTGCATATTCAATTTGCTTTGCCCTAAATGAAGTGTGCTGCTGTGGAGGAATGTGCTTTGTAAAGCACAAACCTCCTTATTCTAGATATGTTCTCTGAAGATGAAATCCTACATAAGAATCTGTGTAAGTGCTGTCACAGTGTGCATGCTGGTTAGACAGTAAATATTTGCTTGCAAACCTGAGCAGAAGGTTGAAGAGAAGCTCTGCAGTGCTCCATCCACCTCCTCTATGCTGGGAAGAGCTATAAGCCGAGGAAGAAGAGCTTCAAGTGACTGGATAAATAGCCGTGCACTGTGCTGGTCTGCTTCTTGATTTTTCAGCAATTTCAGAGAGAGAGCAGCAGTACGTAAGGACCTGTGACCTGGACAATCCCGTGGTGTCTGCTCCTCGTCAGCCAGGGAGCAATTGTCAGAGCCTATGTCCGAGACATCTGACCTGCCTGAGTCCTTCTCTGCTGCCATGGAATACTGATCGCATGAATCAAACTCAGTCCTAGAAAGGTCCTGGTCATCTACACTGAAGTTACTTTCACTGTATCTGGATCCATAGGACCGGGTCTTGCAATCAACTGATAAGAAGTTAGTTATATCTGGATAGACTATGGTGTGGCTTCTCTGAACAACATCTGGCTGGTCGATGGTTTCTGACTCTGGTTCTCTATAACGTATCTCTTTGCTTTCGTGTCCAGTTGGAGATGGCAGTGAGTTTTTTTGACTTTCTGGATTATCCTCTGGAGTTGTCTGTCCCATATCCCCTTCCAAAGTGGTCTGACCAGTGTCTGTGGTAACACTAATGCTAATATCAGGACTCTTCTCATTTCCTGATTCCCAGGCAGGATTTTCTGAGGACAGGATGCGCCTCTGCCACCTAAAGTCAGCATCATTGATCTCCATGGAGTCCCTGCTCGTCTCAGTTCCATCTTTCAATTCTTCTAAGTGCCGGAGCAGCAGCTGGATCTGCTCTTCACTAAGACCCCTTCCTTGGCTCAGCTCATCTAATGCTCCAAGCAGGGCAAAGACGCAGGACACTGAAGCATAACATGCTTCAATACCACCTTTGATGCACGCTTCTGTCATCCCATCCATGATACTACAATTAAAACAGAGTTTATTTAAGCGATGCAGCACACATAGTGAGCACGTGTCACTATCACCCAACACATCCTCCATAACCAGGAAAAAAAGAAGTGAAATTATCCTGTAAGACTACTCCTGAGAAAGACAACTAGTATTAGAACAAATTATTATGTCTTGCATGTGGACATGGTCATTCTGTAAAGGGAGTGCCAAGCAGAGAAACAGTTACCGTGCATTTGTACCAGCATGCACAGTATGTTTTCCATTACAGACAAGCACTTACACTGAAAAAACCCTCAACACCCAACTGAAGCTAAATTTAAAGCTGTGTCCTGAAAATTATCTTATCTACAAGATATGATCTTTATAAGAACTGAGAATCCTTCTTGCTCAATCTGACAATGTTTAAATTTTTGATTACCTCCTTTGACTTCATCTTGGAAATGTACCTCTAAATAAGCACACAGTTATTTCATTGCAAGGTTAGGGACCCAAACCCCAGGAATTTCCAGCTTTAAACCAACATATCTGGATATTTTGGCAACTCCACAAGGTAGTTATCTATGCCTTTACAAACAGGCCCAGACTGATGACAAACCAGTAAAAGCTTTTACCCCTCTTCCATTTTCACAGCTTGTTTAACCAGGGAGATACCCTGGCTCATATTTGGGTATGCTTCTGAAGCTACAACTGTTTAAGGGATCTGTGTGCACAAGTTTAAGAGAGAAGAGGCTAAAGGAGGAAACAAAACGTACAGCTTGAGAAGATCCAGATGGGACTTCCTTTTAGAAATAGGCCTCTTCCTGGATTCTGACTCAGAAGAGCAGGGCCCTGCCAAATCACACAGCCGCCGAGGACTGCCAAGTATCTGAAAGGAAAGGAAACAGAAGTTTCTAGAGGATTATCTAAGCATTATTTAAATACAATAAATGAGTCATACTTCTGTCAAGCCCTGGAACCCGAGGTAGCAGTACTGTAATTTCTCACAGCAAAGGAAAACAGCACACTGATGTTCTACTTATTAAAGCTATCTTTCCTCTTTTTAAAGGCAGAAAAGCAGAGATAGAAGAGCAGAATATTCAACAAGAATCACATATAAAATGTTCTCCACTGCTTTACATTTTTGACCGAATATGTTTCAACCGATACTGCACACAAGACAATCTTTATGCCTAAATATAGAGCAAGTATCTTGCATTACATTGTATACCAAAGGGGCGCTTTCTCTTCAGTCACCCAGTTACGAAATGATAAGAGTCATGCAAAGATAGGCAAAGTGATTCCTTCTGACTCAGCCTGCTGGGTGGCATCCTGTTAATGCCCACCAGGAAATACAAGGCGGCTTTACAAACAAGCCCATATTAATAAGCAGAAAGAGGCAACAGATACGTCCTGCAAGAAACAGCATTAGACTGAGCTTTTCCTAAAACTTCAATTGTCATCTTGCTATGTTTAAAATTACAGGAAGACAAGGGCCAGGGTGACTGCCAGTTCAGACAACAACCCCGCAGGTGGCTGTGTTGTGTTAGGAGAGATCTTCAGATACAGAACAGCCTAGGTACGCACAAGCTAGAACAAAAATCCTCTAACAGAGACCACTGTTCCTACAAAACACGTAAGTTGCCTTGTATTCCACAACACGAGAAGAAAGCCGCACATGTGAAATGGAAGAGCCCATGATTTCAGCTGCTGCTCAAAGAAGTCTCACGATGCTCCATTTCTAGTGCTGTCAGAGGCACTGGCCAAGAGGCCAGAATGGACTGGTCTTGACATGGCTGCTTAAGGCATTGGCAGCTTCCTTGCGGCTATTCTAATAAAGCTCAAGGAAACTGTATTTCAAAAACCTGGCACGTGATCAAAGCATATATTCACCTTAATGCCTGGAATATACACTGTGAGGATGAATGTCTCCTTCTAGCAAGAGCAGAGAGTGGGGAAAGATGCCAAAGAAGTTGAGAACTGGATCACTATACTGTAGCTCACCCAAAAGAGCAGTCATGACTCAGTAAGATCTGCTCCACGCAGTACCACAGCATGAACACTGATGGAGTTGCCATAGCAGCTTGCGTTATGGAGACAAATACAGCTATTATGACTTTGTAAAACTAGAAATATTTGTCAGAGTGGCTTTAATATAACAGCTGTGCTCAGAAAGGGCGATTTCAACATCCCTAGTGCTAAGGTACGGAATGAACTGTATCAGCAACATTTACTGTTAAATAAACATTTTGCTCTACATGCCTGGATTTGCACGTGTGATTATCCTACCTCTTTCATAATTTTGATGGCTTCTACTCGATGCTGAGGTGGTGGGTAAAGCAATATCCGGTGATAGAGAGACTGCAGCACAGGCTTCATGGATTCCACTGACCCCACCAGTCGAACCAGTTCTGCTGCAATATAATATATGGTCCGTGCAACCGGCCCACTAAGGGCAGGTGCTGTGGAGGAACAACCTGAACCCCGGCCATGATCAGAGATCCCTGAGGAAGGTGAATCAGCCTCAAGGCAGATGCTGCTGTGGGCAGAGGTGATAGTTTTGTCATGGATTGGATTTCCCAGGATTACTACTAGGGCTGGACACAGTTGCTTCCTGAGAAAAAGAGAAAAGCAGCAGATGGTAACTGAAAAAAAATAATCTCACAGGAACAGATTGAAAATAGCCCACGGATAAATGAGATACACACTCTTGTTTTAATGATCTGTCAACAGCAGTGGCTAGATAGAATAACAAATTATGCCAGGTTTTTTTCATCTCCCAAGCATCAGCATGCTAGTACATATGGAAATACTTTTGGGTGCTTTATAAACATGGTACTGATTTTGCAAGTTCATGTTGCTGCACAGTGCTGCCCTTTACAGGATAGCATGCCTGCCTCTTTCATTGGCTGCAACCTATTACAAGGTAGAAATTCTCGGTTTCTGCTGCCAAGTGTTTCTTCTTCAGTTCAATTTGGGAGCTTTAAAAAAAGCTGACCAAACAAAACCAATCTATGTTAACTAGAAGGCCTGGTGTTCCATCACTGAACTGCACATGCATGTATTTTAGTAAGCACCCTTAGTTGTGAGCCTCTGTTTTGTTGGCTTTGAGAACATAATTAAAGCCCTCTACAGTAACTCAAAGTGTGCATTGTAAATCCTTGTATGCCACTACACACTAGTATAGTGTAGAAGGACTATATACCGTTCTTCCTTCAACTTCTTTCTGCATGAACACTCAAGTTAAGTGATTCCATACTAGCAGATCACTCTTCTGTGGAACCAGAGCCAAAACCAACTCAGCACTTTGCTCCATTAGCTGTTAATTCAGCTTTGCACTTACACACTTGACATTATACTTCAGTCTGCAAGACCCCAATTTAAAAAGCCAAGTGCTGCATGAGAATGCAGTCCCAAACCTGATTTTCACCCACGTGCCTCAGAGGTTCAAGCTGGTGCCTAGAGCAAGCACCCTATGACAAGTAATGATTCAGCATAAAAAGTAACAGATCCTCATAGGTAAATACGTCTTATTTTCTCAAGATTTTTATGCAGCCCAGAACTTTCATTGCTTCTCTTAACGTGCTTGCTAAAACAGCTCGGATTCCTGAAGTCACAGAAAGAAAAACAGTTTTTAATCAGACATCAGATAATGACTTTGACTCTGCTTATTCCATTTTTTTCTCCAATCAGGTACACTTCAAAACATATCGATTCACTGCTTAAGAAACGTGCCTGCCTCGAAGCAGGCGTAATCACAGGTTGCAACGGCAACATATTCCCCACACATCTTAGTCCCACCAAAGTGCTTCTGTATCAAACTATGGAGAACACTGTCAGAAGAACACACAGCTAAATCTTCTCTGTCTGCTCCCTTCTTCATCTTCTGTTGAGAACTGACTACAAAGTGCCAGCCAGAAAGTTGTGTGCATGTAGGCAACAGCTCCTTAAAGAACAAAGACAACTATCAGTTTGGTTCACAACTTCACTAGACAGCTAATGGATTAGTGTGTACTTACGCTGCTATGTAGTCAAAATGATGTTTGCAGTTTAAACTGTTTCATGTCTTCCTAGTGTTTGGGGTTTTTTTCCCCCCACTTCATCTTAAGCACGTAACTGGAGGATGCATATTCCTTGGCAGCAGTGCGGGTTAAGAATTCCTGCCCCTGATGGCTTGCCCTCATGATACACAATTACAAATACAAACACCTGTAGATTTGCAACATAAACTGGATCATCAAAATGATGTAAATTTAAAACAAAACAGGAAGTGTTTTCTTTTAACAGAGATCATTTCAGTGACCTTGCTTATAGGATGGCCCCACAGTCAGTCACATAAGCATAAAAAAAGGGTTGGGTGAAATTCAAGGGCAGAAACTTCTGAAATGGGTTTGCCATGAAAGAGGGAATTCTGCTCTTAAGTTAGAGCTCCCAGAGGCCTCACCACAGGGTCCCTGTGCAACACGGCCAAGTGTTATCAACCTGAAGACCTCCCAGTCCAGCAGCCACTGATTCTCCTGGGACAACAAGGGAAGTTATGGGTGCTTGTACATGTTGCATCCTTAGAATTGGGCCCAAGTCAAACACTGCCGTTTCAAAAATTACAGGGTAAAAGCGCAAGAAGCACATTTGCCATTAACAGTCACATCTCTTTTCTTAACACAATCACCTGCCAAGGTCACAGAATGGGCATGGACTGCAAAGAACTGCATATTAGTTATATTCTTGCTTTATTACTATGACTTAATTTTCCATATGCTATAAAAAAGCACTACTGCAAACAAAAAGATGGAAGAGAATTATTTCAGGTGCTCTGAGGTGATGGTATCAAACAATTTAGGGGTAGATATGAACACTAAAGACATCAAGCCTTTCTGGTGAAGTGTATTAAAAAGAGGATTTCTTGATAAAGTGGAAGCACCATGAAGACCATTTAGCCTCAGCCCTTATACAATGCAGGTCATAAGCATTTCTGGTCACCAGCACACCATCTGACATTAATTCTGCTTATCTTCCTGTACTACTGAATCAGAGCAGTAAGAATCTCTACAGAACCCTCCTACGATAAGCAGAATATTTGCGTGTTTAGTGCCATACACAAATCTGAACTGTTGCAGAAAGCATAAGAGATTTTCTGTTCTGGCTAAATACATTACAGTGATAATTCACTACAGGGATTTAATGTGCTAGCTGAGCATGAGGTCCTAACCAATCTCATATGAGACATAGAATGAACTGATAGTAGGTTAACAGCGAGCTCTGCTCACATCTGGAGATTTATTACAGGTTTGTTTGCATGGCTGGAGGGAGAAGGTACTTTTATACTTACAAACTGAGTATTTGCATTAGTCTTCAGATGTACTCACCATATTACATCAGTGAATCCTTTGTGCTGGTGCATGCTGGGAGAGGAGCTGTTTAACATGGAGAGGATGCACTCCAAGTAAAGAAGCTGAAGTTGCCGATTGTCACTGGCAAAGAGAAAAGATGCCAGTCACGAAACATTAAAACAAAGATTATTTAATTTGCTAAAATAACTACATTAGTTCACTTGAAAATTATACTGCAATTTACAGCAGTAATTTACTTTGCTTCTTCCTATGGATTTACAATGGTGTGATCACTTTTATAATTTCATTTATTTTGTACTGATCACATGCAGCTATCTGCTACTTTTTGTAAGTAATAGAAAGAAAACAGATTTAATTAATCAAACTTCAGAGTCAGGAATTAAAAAAAAAAATCCATGTGACAGCCACAATGGTCAAAAGTCAACGTCTACAGGCAAAAAGTCGCATGATGACATGGCTACCTTTCAGGGCCTTGCCAGTTACTCTGTCAAAACCATAAACACAAAGTGAGCTTCATGAGAAAGAACATGAAAGATCCTGTGGACACCTGGAATTGATGCACTTGTAATGTACAACATGCTTGTACCTACTCTCAGAATTAGCTGCAGGATTCAGGAGACAAGCAAGACTGAGGTCTGCCTTATGAAAGGAGCTCCCCATGCCAATTGCAATCACATTCTGGTTTTCATTCCTAAAACAACTAAGATTTAATCATTCTTTTTTGGTCTAAGATGAGAGCTGGAAGAATGTATTGTCTGATGTATGACGGTAGGTAAAGGAAGCTGTAAAGAATGGATTTATCTCAATTAAGGAATTCCTGAAATTAAGGAATGAGAAATGTCTGCTCTTCTGTCACTGCCTGAATTCCTTTTATTCTCGATGAATTTTCATCCATGTAGAACAGTACCTGCTTCACATGCCATGCAGAAAATAGTGAATCCCAAGGCTCGAAGCTAGATTTCTAACTCTATGCTATGGAGGGTTTAAAACTGCTGGCTGGTTATATATTTTGGAGGTGATAGCCTTTTCATCACAACAGTCCACACCTATCTGGAAAGATACACACATTCCAGATACAACTGCCTTCTTTCCCAACAGCTTTTCTTACAGATTAATGCAGATCATCAATGTGTTGCAGTTGACACTTGCATGGGCATGCACAGGGCATCCCTGCGCTCTTGATGCCTCTTACTACCAAATTGTTTTCCTGCAGGTAAGAAACGAACACTGCACTCCTGCACACCTCAGCATAGCTGTTGTGTTCATATCACTGCTGCCACAAATTCCAGAGTGACCAAAGTCACCAGCGGTCCCGAGAAAAAAATTCACCTCCCTGAACTCCTCCTCATCACTCATAGCTGTGCCTCCCTCAAAACCAAACTCTAATAAGCTTGAAATCTAGAAGGAGGAATTAAAGCAATCTTCAGAGTAAGAAATTAGAACAGGCAGTATAGCATACTAAAACCTCACTTCACTGACCTGGAGGTTAGAAAGTTAAGTTGCTGCCAACGAAGTGTTTTGAAGGAGATACCAAAACTGGTCTTGAAAGAAATAAAGGCTTTTCATTCATGGAGTTAGTTCTTTGGCTTCCAAGCCATCCTAATTAAATTTATTTTCCTCAGAAAATTTTCAACCAGAATCCTTTACTATGCTTTGCACATAATTAGAGATCCTAACAGTCCAGGTACATAATTACACGCATGGAGTAAATCATGGCTCAGCGAGTATTTATCAGTCCTCTGAATTTCTTACTGTACTTTATCTACAGCATGCCTCAATCTGTTCTGATTTAGCACAGTTTTATGGGGAGCTGGGATTGCAGATAATTTTTTAAGAGACTTTCAGTGATTTTGAGAGATCCTGTCAGGTAGTTTAGTTTTGATATTTCATAACCAGTAATTCAAAGTGATTATCATTTGGTGGACAATACTCATCAGATGATAGCTGTTCATAGCTTCACATGTGGGCAAAACTTGATAGAAAGAATTAATCTTTCAGCTCGTTTTGCCACTTGCTATTGTTAGATACACACTTTTGAAGATCTCTTCTTATTGTCCTGTAACTATGCACACAACTGAAAAAAAAAAATGTTCCTTTAGAAGATTCAGAAACATGCTTTTGTTTTCCCAAATGCTGACACTGATTAAATAATGCTAAGTAAGGCATTCTTCCCATTCAAATCTTGCTGTAATTAGAGACACTCATGGGAGGAAAGTCTATAGAAGAACTGCACACCAAGATGTCTGTGCTGTCTTTGGCTCTGGTAGTTCTTAAGCCATAGACTTCTGAAAATGGTAGAGCATACAAAAGGAAGTACCGATGCACGCTTGTTTTGTATTTCTCCCATCTCCCCGAGTTCATCACAGGCTACTTTCAGACACATACAGTCCAACCAAAGGGACAACGTTATGCTACATTTAAAATAGTTTCAGATTGGCTTTTTCGCTACCACTCAGGTGATTTGCAACTGGCAGTAGCAGCAAGTTAAATCTTATTTTACTGATACAGAAACAATGTCGTCAAGCAAGAACTTGTTTTTCCCCTTAAAACTTTTGAAATATTTCCAGCTTGCTCTATTTCTAGTTTTTAAATAAAAGCTGTGTAATGTTTGCATTGCTTTTGGCCGGTTTGCCACCTCTCTTACACTTAAGGGTTTTTTTGGCTCATTTCTTAATAGACCATTAGTCAAGCCATGCTAGAATGCCACAGGAAGTAATTTTTAACTCATGAGTAAGTATTTACTGTTACAGTACTGGCCAACAAGAGACTTTAGTATTTTAATGCATTGTAATACCTTATTACTGCCCATAATAACTGCACTTTAAAAGTCAGGCTCATGCGTTTTCAAGTAGGTAGAGTGCATCATATTCCTAAATTTAAGGAATGCTTTGATAATACAAATTATTTCAACTGGAAAAATGCTGCCTTTCCAAGGAGGACATATTAATTCATTCTGCATATTAAATGTTTCTGTTACATTTTTCCACGTCTCTTGTAATTGTTGTTCTCTCTACAATGGTTGCTTTCAAGCCAGAAAACTTCTCCTTTGACAAGTATTTTGCTGCTGTATGGGAGTTACTTATAGATTAGATTTACTGGAAATTCTTTACAGCTGAACAGTGCACAGAGAAGGCAAATTAGCTTCTCATCTCAAGTAAGGATTAAATTAATGCATCATGAACAATACTTCCTCTAATAAACACTTTATTTAAGCACAGTTTTGCTCCATAATCCCAGAACTACAACAGTACAATCACATGCATCAGTGACACTCTCAATCTCCAGGTAATAAATTCAAATTATAAACTGAAATAACTCACTTTACGACAGCCTGGAGCTTCTCACAGAGCACAGTGAGGACAGATACAACATCATCACAAAGAGACTCAGCTGAAGTACCTCCAAAAAGGACAAAGATCAGAAGCATTACATATGTACAGCTGGATTACAACGTCAATTCACTGCATAGACTTTCAGAGTTGGTCAGAGCTTCTAAACAATAAGTAGGGCCAAAATTCATAGAGAAGGTGCAGTAGGAAAAGTCCTAGACTGGAAAGCGATCTCCACAAAATGCAAAAGCAGTAGTATTAAATCCATAGAGAGCATTGATTGCTTACACGCATTTACAGAAGATTAGCTGAAATCCAATTGAGATAATAAAACAAGTATATAAATAAATAATTTAAAAAGGACTGGCTCCAGTATTTCTACATGGCAGCTAAAATTTCTGTATCTCTCCCTGTAGTTTGTCTCTGCTACACAGCTACTGATGTCTGATCAGGTCCTGATCTTAAAAGAGGACACTTGTGCACTTCAAAGATTTTAGCCTCCATCCACACAAGTTCTCTTGCAGAAATCCAATGAGAAGATCAAAAGCAGGGATTATTTCTACCTATCAGGGAAGATGGTGGAAGTTAACCCAGAATAGGAGTAGAGAGAATTCTCTTGTAAAATAATCATTTGGCAAGCGTGAACAGACCTTTGCTAGGGATGTGCTTTCACAAGCTGCCATTATACAAACCGCATCTCTGGCCTGAAATACAATAACACAATCATTTCCAGATTCCACGTCCTATTCTATGAATCTGTTTCAATTTAGGAAGTAAAGCCACTTACTAGAACTTTCTCCAGAGCACTGAAACTCCTTTAATTACAGAAGTTAGCACCTTGAAACAACCATTTATTACAATGTTGAGTGCAATGCTGTTACCACGGTCCAAATGAAGACACAACTGAAAATACCAGGAACTAACAGGACTGTCTCAGTTCTTACCACAGGTAACATCAAGCTATGGATAAGGTAAGAAATCCTGAAGACGCAATTCCTGTGACATCAAACAGTACTGTGCTGATGAAAGGAAAGTGAAGAATAACAAAGCTGGATTGGAATCACTAAAAAAGTGGTACAAATACCTTGAGTCTTGAATTTCTGCAAGGTGTCATGGTTTTCAATTGTCTGTTGAGGAAAGACAAAGGTGGCGTAATCAGTGGAAGCGGCAGAAAAACACTGTAAAAGCAATACTTCAACAGCAGAGCTTTCTTAACAAATCCACGTCCTCTATCTGTTTTGGGTTTTTTGTTTATTACGTTTTTTTAAACTTTTTTTTGCATAACGTTTTCAAAAATTCCTTAAGATCTGTTTTAACAGCCATTTAGATTTAAGGAACTCACATCTCATTGAGCTGAACTAGGATTTGTAAGTCCTTAAGGGATTTCCTACACCTAAAAAATCTCAGTAATAACTAGGCATTTAAGCCGCATTGAAAATAACTGAGAGGAAAGCATAGTCTAGATTTCACAAAGTACTTAGAAACCAAAATCAATTGAGTATTAGAGAATTTATCACATCGTCATTGCTAATGCTACAGTACCAACACAATTAATGGCAGTCAGGAAATGGAAACGACCTCTTACATCATTTGGTTCAGCTGCAGTGTAGGATTCTTCCTATCATTGCACAAAGGGGTCAAGCAAAATTCTCCTCTCAAGCACCACCAACAAACTGCCAGGAACTAAATGCAGCTCTCATATACTTTCACCTACTCCTCAGCTAAGAACAGAACTAACAAAATTCAACTTTCAGACTCAAACTGAAATGTCAAAACTACTGGTTTTGGTTTGGTTTGTTGGTTGTTTGGGTTTTTTTTTGTAAATGTTTTGGCCAGTAAAATGAACCTACTCAGCACAGACAGAAGATAAATTTAAGTAAACTGATTAATTCTGTTCTGCAGTTGCTTATTAGGATAAAAGTAATCTAGTCTAATAATCCAAAATAGAATTGATCATCTTAACCCAAAACAGATGTAAGGAAAATAATCTGTACAACTATAGTCCTTAAAATTTCCTAATAAATAGAAACTGACTTTTACAAATAGTACTTTTTGGATAATATGATAATATACAAAGCAGCACAAACAAATGTAAGAAGCCAATGCAATATCACATGTGCCCAGAACATTTACAGTTGTACTGACAATGTGCTGGGATTTCATCCAAAATCTCATGGATTTTAATAATGCGATAAATAGAATTTATTTTTTTGCTAACAAACAAGCAAAGAATTTCATAAGCTTAAATTATCTCCTACAAAAAAGTAGAAGAAAATCCTCAATTACACTGTCCTTAGTTGAGAATTTGTTTTGTTTATGTAAATGTTTGTCATGCAAAAACTTTTGGCAAAAGGATTTCAATGAACCTTTGGAAACAAGCAAACAAAACAAAGAATGGAAAAGGCCAAGGCAGCCTGACATCAGAACAAAGCCTCTTTTGTTTAACGGAAGGAGAAAAAAAAATAATCAGCCAAGTAGAGCTGACAATGTGAGAGCTGCGTTTCCAATAGACTGCTCTGAGGCAGGCGCAGAGTCAGAGCCCAAAAAAGCTTTTAAACAGGATTAATTGTGGAAGTGTCAAATAAAAGCCATAAGGCACAACAAGCCAGTACAATACACTGCAGCCATGGACATGGAACCATTTGTTGATGCCAGAAGGCTCACCATATTTTCTTGCTTTTGTCGTAACTGTAAAGTCAAGTCACTCAACATTTGGCTGAGGGTTGCCCGCACAGCGGTGTTAATGCTCCGCTGGTGACAGCTAGATACATATGTCTCAATGCAAACCTGATGAAGAAACAAGATAGCAGTACATAGATATGAACTGTAACTTACCAGTAACACATTTTAGGAGGATACCAAGGTCTCTCGCATGCAGACAGTCAGCCTTCCTTACTATTTCATATTGCTTTATTAGCAATAAACATGAAAAGTTTTCAGCAACATGGAAAACTGAGTAAGTAGCATCTAGAAGCAGCATGTAATTCATCAGTTAATCTCACAGCTGCAGGAATGGTAAGGCAAAATTGGTAAAGTCTTCCCCTTCTGTCAAACCCAAGTGATTTTGGCACTTGCCTTGCTCTGTAGATAATTCCCTAAATGCTGCTTCAATTTTCATTTCTAGATACTTATTTGTGACTATCACTCTGCAAGTCTGTATCTGCAATGTAAATACCCTCCAATTCTTTAAGGTTGTTGCTCTGTTGTATAGGTATTTGCCACTTTTTCTATAATTAATTATTACATACTGCAGCACATCTGAAAGGCTAATACAGAAAATACAATACTGTTTTACCATAAAGAACACAAATGATTGCCTTTTAATAACTGGCAATCAACCCGAGGGCTCCTCAGCTCAGAGATCCCACAGGAGCCAAGGTAGCAATGAAAGAACACTGATGGATCATCCAGTCCCCAGCTCCATGCCCAGCTGCTCGCAGTTTTTTGACACTGTGCTGTGACCAGAGTTGTGCTTGACTTTTGCCCCCAGATGATGTTATACAAATAGTCACCAAAGCATAACGCAGCTAGGACCCTTGGGACAGCACACTGCAAAATGCAGTTTCTATCCTTGATCAGATTTTCTGTGGGAGGTGTAGGTCTCTTGAAGAGCCGCTGCAACTGTAGTAGCCACTGTAACTACAGCACAGTAACTACTAAGTGGCTAACAGTCTTGATGGAGCTGAGTGGGTTTGCGACAGAAGTGTGCAATACAATCCTCTCAGACTGTGACCTGAAGAAGCAGTTTTGGTCCTTTGGCCTACAATGAGTTTTATCATTAACAATGACCGTAAAAAAAACCGTAAATGACTGTTCACATACTTTTCAGTCTTTGTGGTTTTATTCTGCCATCATTCGGCTATATAACTAGTGAGAAGAACCATGAATATAGATTAAACTAGCTGTGAAACAAAAAAATAGTGTAAGTAATATGCATGAAGAGTATACATAAATGCATCTGGTGTATGTTTTCGAATGAGAAGGATATTATATGATGTAAAGCCATTTTTATAGTTCCCTAACGAGGATGATTTTTAAGAGGAAAAAATAGAAGTGATCTGATTACATAGGCTAATCAGTATTGACATGGGCACATGGGCAAGACTCTTGATTGTTTCTAATTCCTACTGAAATGAAACCAAGCTATTCCACTGACTAAGAAAGGCAGGCAGTGGGCTTGAGGCTATAAAGTTTAAGATTAACATGTTGCTGGCACATTTCTGCATTTGTTAGAATGGAAAACAACACAGGTATGTTCCTAAGACCCTTTTGACCTCCTCACTTTGGGTGACCTCACATCACAGCATTTCAATAAAGCCACGAACACAAGAAAGCATGACTGAGTTTCTTGGATATAAACTATATCATGAGCGATCTAAAACGTTACACACTACTTAATTATGGCTCTTGCCTTATTTTCCCTTATTTCCCAACTACACTGAGAGACAGCATTCCAGAGCTTTTCAAGTGTATGTATATCTCTTGTTATCTCATGCTAGCCACACTATGCAAGTGACAAACTGGGACTGATTATCTCCTTTGACAACACATTAGAACAGGTTACAGCTGAATGCATTTGCAGGATATAAGGGAGCAAATCAACAGCATATCTCATTATTGTTGCCCGGTTTCAAGATTCCCCTCAAATAATACCCCCTAAAAATAAGGGATTTTATTTAGCTTGAGATCAATCAGTCAGTGATGAAGATGGTCTTGTAAGTTAAAAGAAGGCCTGGACCAACTGTGCCCATCATTCAGCTATCACCTGAACTCCAGTGGACAAAAAACCCTAAAGCCCGTTAACCACGTACACCCCTTTGCAGAGGCCAAACCATTCCAGTGCTGCTGAGATAATTCTCTTGAGCTCTAAGTCTTTTTCTAGAGTACCTGAATTAATTGATGAAATACCATTCCTCGAGGTAGGCTGACTTTCTGGAAAGAGCGTGGTTGATCTCTCCTTTTTCTCTCCCCTCCCCATGCTGGCTAATGAGCAACAGTACTATCCACTTGAGCTCCAATCTTACAGAAGGCCTGTGTTCTAAAATGGCTGGGCAAGGTACCTTTTGAAAAGCCATTGATGAAGAAGCACCAGTAAAAATGCGAGAGCTCAGGGCCCCAAGGAGGTGTGCAATGGACATTTTGATCATTTCATGCATTCGGGGACTTCCAGCTCTATGGCATGCAAAACACAACTAAGAGCAAAACACAGAAGGGTTAGCCAATGAAACACAACAGAGTCAAACAAAACACATCTCCAAAAGGTAGATGGGAGTAACAAATACACACATAAAAACAAGCAACAGTCGGAGCATGAATTAAACTTTCTTGCAGGGGTCCAGGCAAGCATGGGAAAGTGCGCACAGCAAGATTTAGTCTGTTTTCAATACTTAAGCCACAAAATGTAGTACTCTTCACGTTGGATGCTTCTGTAACTTGAAGCTGATAATATTCAGAAAGATTTGGGGTGCCATTATTTGGTACACATGAATTGAGAATGATCAGGCAGTGCAAAACAGCCAGACTGTAGCCTTGTTTGTCAGAGAGAGTTCTACCAGTAACGCAGGCAGCACCTTTCCAATTCTGCAGTGGCTGCACTTTGCTATAGAGGGCAGGCTAGGAAAACTAAGGGACTGACATGGAAAGAAATGCCAAACGCAGGGGCACAGGAGCATACTCCCTGCCACCTTTCCCTCAGAGCGAGTCAGAACAATAAATGCTGAGGCTAAGCAAATGCTGAACTCAGAAACAATTTTCTGTTTCCTACTGCTTATATGTTACAGAATTCAGATACAAAGGCATATTGAGTCCACCTGTTACAGCCTTTGCCTTACCTAAAACCTGGCCAGGAAGAACCTGAGGAAGCATGTATATGCCTGGCGGGACTTGCTAATTAGAAAGACCTACGCATTCACTGAGGCAGTATTTTCTCAAGGTGCATGGGGAAAATACCTATACCTCCAAACACTCCAAATAGAAACACGCATGCTCTGTATTACAGCTTGTTCCAATTCCCTGAAGGAAATGAAGGTTTTGTTTGCTTTCTGGCAATCTCATCAGCCTGCATCAGGGGTCCTGTTCATTTTAAAAGAAAAAAGACAAACTATCATTGTGCTAACTTGTACCACTATACTAGCAAAGGTTTTTAAGAGCTAGGCTAGCCGTTTGGGAATTAAAGTGAAGTGCAGCTACCAAGAACAGCAGGGTTTAACTCCACTCTATGAAAGAAAACTGACATTTTTCAGGATGCTTTAAATGAATAACAGACCTACTGTTATCCAAATTTACAGAGAGAACAGAAAATATCATTTCTGATACAGCTTATAGCACACAGACCATGACTGATAGACCATTTTCCCCCAGTCTCAGGCAGTGCTCTTAAATACAGAAATCTGGAGGGTTTAGAGCCACTAAATGTTTTTCCCAGCAAATATTTTGTCTAAGCTAGAACTCTTTAACTACAGCAAAGAGATGTATTAAGCTGAATTCATCAGCTTTTGCCTTGCATGCTAGAAAGTCTGCTGAGAAAGACTGCAGCAGGGGAAAATATCTGTATTTTCTTCAGTTTGGGACACTGACCTGAAGAGGGTTTAGTAAAACTTAAAAAGTTGCGGCTTGCTCTAAATACCAATTCAGTTCATCGTTGCTGCAGCATCTACAGATGCGGCTTACAAAGACCTCCAAATATAGCCATACGTTATGGATTTGGAAGTCTCACATAGCACAAGAGAAACCAAAGTCTGAAGCTGTGAAGGAAATCTGGAATGATACTACTTTTTTTATCCTATATATATTATACACACAAACTGTTTAAGTTGTATCCATGCCTTTTAAAGCCCATTTGCTACAAACTGGTAGCCGTTTTCTTTGGTTCTCTGTTATCCCTACAACCCCATTCTCAGCTTCCAATGGCACAATGCAAAGTCAATTTTATTCCTAAACTTAGAAAATACCGTAACTTCCAGGTAAAGTTAGCTTATTTCCACATGGGACTTTTCTTTTTTACAAAATACCAAAACCTGAGAAGGAACACATCTCTAAATGTCTACATACACTTAGAGTATAGGACATGTATATAACCTTTACGTTGCTCCATGGACATTAGCTCTACCCATACCACATTAACAATATAATTTTATAATATATCATGCACACAACAGCGTGTGCTGTGCAGGAGGATTAAGTGTTCCTGTGCATCTTCTTTAACCTGGGCAAACAGCCTCATGGCTCGCTACACACTGTACTAAAAATATCACCCATCTACAAAGGCTCACTTAATAGACCCTCAAGTATGTTCTTCTACAGCCAAAGCTCCTTTGCAATTTAATTCAGACTAAAATCTAATATTAGGAATTTATTAGGAATAAAGGGAGAAGACTGACTAATAGCACCAGGACAACACCATATATCTAACAGGACAACATAATAAATTTTTTACTTGGATGTATTAGGAAAAAGATACACACAAGGCTAACAAGGCACATTGTGGCGCTTGTGCTAACATGGCACATTATGGCCTACACACCTCTCTTGAGGAAACTTCGTTAGTTTTAGACTTGCACCAGGTAAGGAATCAGCACAATGGTGTTATAAAGAACTCAAGGAAATTTTTCTATTGCAAAAGGCAAAGCAAAGTAAGTATGAGGAGTAGTAAATGTGCAACATTGTCGTATAGAATTGTTTGTCAGTTTCCCGAAGTGCCTTCCCATGCAAGCCCATCAGCCCTGCCCAACTTGCAGCTATTTCTTCACACTAGACGTAAGGTAATACCAGTCCTTAAGCTGGTAACTGTGATTCGAATTAGTTCAGTTTCAGGGTATGTATGGAAGACACACTCTAGGTAGCAGGGGAACATTAAGTGACACAAGCAATGGTATGACAGAGGCACTTACCTCAGCAATCTTCAACACTGAACTCCCATTCAGCTCAAATGTGGAGGTATATGTTATACAGAGCAAGACCTTGAATCAAAAGAGCGGGAGGAAGGAAAAAAATTAAGATTCATCTGATACTGCCTCCCTTCCCCACCCATGTGCTTTAGCTCCTTCCATTTTTAGAGCAGACATCAGAAGCTTCTTACACCACGTGTTACTGGGATAAAGGAGATAGCACAATCAAGTTGCTTCCTCCTGAGAATTGCAACTATTGGCCCCAGAGGTACAGCTCAATGGATTATTTATTGCTGTCTCCTACATCTGACAACGGAAGGAAAGACAACCCAGTGATCAACTCTGGCCTTGGACTTAATAGCCAGAATCCATTCATATTTTATCCACAAGTTTTGCATGATTTATGATCAGTCCTTTCATTCATTTCTATCAGTATAACAAAGGAGGAAGGAAAAAACGCATACGATACAAGTTATTACTTAGGTGACACAGATACATATGTATTATGTGAAACAAGCCATTAATTACTGTTTGACATGAGGATTTCCCAGCCTAGGATATTTCCAGTAAGTGTATTATAGTCACTTGATAACGAGCAGCTAAAAAACAATTCATAAGCCCAAATTCATGAGGGAAGGCTTGTCCTGTCTTGAACTCAGCAGGAGGAATAAGAACTAGAAGCCCTGCCCAACACCTTAGTTTGAAGAGAACGGGAGTGGGAATGTGATGTCACCTACCACAGGGGTAGTGTGGTGGGTGAATGGGGAAACGTGGTGAGAGGTGCTGTGGTGTAATGCCTTTAGTGTCTAGAGATGTTCTCCCTCCCTCCCTCCCCGTCTCCCTTTCCAATCCCTCCAGCCCCATGGAAGACAGAGAGTCTGAGCTACTTACTGTCCTCTCTCCTTCGAAGCATAAAATCCCTCCAGTGCTGGAATTTATGCTTTGCTTAGTTTGAAATAGCCTGAGCTTTTTGGGATAAGCATACCAGGAAAGTATCAGTCACACTAACGCTAATGTATTGGTCCCTACAACTTCCTCAGCACCTAAGAACTACTGTTCCCTGCTTCACCAGGAAATGCAGAGCATCAGGTAAGTTAGCATTTACCTGATGTTAACCATTTCTTTTATTTATTACACGCTTCTCAGTGGTACTAGGTTTTTATTTTATGGGTAGGTTCTGTGACAGCTATTAATGCACAACACCCTGGGGTAATCTCCTTAGCCCAGAAAGCAAAACAAACAAGCAACTTTGCCACAGTGTGTCTGATCAGAGCTTGCAAATAAACAAACAAAAAAGGGAGGCAAAGGAATGTATGTTTTGGAAGATTATTGCCCTTAGGTCCCTGTAAAAGCATAATTTTTCTGACCTTTTATTGTGTTGCGCAGCTTCCACATTACAGTGGAACCGTAGAAAATTGTAATGTAACTTTGAAGCAGCAAACTAGATCACCTCTCAGGGGCAAGCTGTATCATCTCGCTAGGTATTGATGATCTCTAGAACCATCTCAGAGCCTTCATAAAGAACAAAAAAAATGCTGATCTGCGGCTTAAGAGAAGCAGACAATTCTAATATAGCACACTTAGTATGCTGCAGCCACTGAACACCCACCATTACTATTGAACCTTTGCTTGGGAGAGTACCTCTCTCTGCAGTTATTTTGCACCAGGCAGGGGGAAAAAAAAACCATTACTGGAAAGCAGGCATTTAACAACTGTAGAGGAATTTGAACTTTCCATACAGGAGAAGCTTTGAGCATTAGTTACTTGCTCTTACAGGTACTGACAGAAGAGCCTGTCCACAGATGAGTGTGCCATTTTTCTGGAGAAGGACACAAATAACCGCCTTCGCATTTTGACAGTCAGACTGGAAAGCTTCTATGCACTGAAATGGACTGCATCTTTACAAACGTTTTTCTCAGCAGAAAAACTGTATTTCACTACAGGTTGTCACACCCTACTCCAAGGCGGTTTTGTTTGCTTTTTTGTTTTGTAAATACAATACCAGTCAGGAGCTTGATCCTATTCTTACAGAAAATTTTTCTACTATAAAAAGTATCTCAAGAAAACCATTATGCAATGGCAATTTTACATTTGTCTTTATATGTTATTTTGCCCTGACTCTCACTCAGTCCTTCATAAATGGAAGCTGAATAATTTGCATAAATACTAGAGAGAACAGAAAAGGGCGTGCTACTCTTCTGAAGTACAATAGTCCTGGACTATAATCTCTTTTTCAGATACCTAGTATTTAGCTTTAGAGCAAAGCAAAGTTTCTGAACTGATTTTCTTCTTCATAGTTTCTCTTTCCTGTGAAATGGGCAAAATGATATTCTCATCTTAAAAGTGTTACACAACGTACCCCATGTCTTGGTTTCGGCTGGGATAGAGTTAAATTTCTTCCTAGTGCTGTGTTTTGGATTTAGTATGAGAAGAATGTTGATAACACACTGAGGTTTTCAGTTGTTGCTAAGTGCCCTGCTAGTCAAGGACAGCTTCCATGCCCTACCAAAGGCATGAGAGGCTGGGAGGGAGCATAGCTGGGACAGCTGGCCCAGCTGGCCAATGGGATATTCCATACCATGTGATGTCATGCTCAGTATATGAATGGGAGGCACATTCCAGGAAGTTGCGATTGCTGTTTTTGGGCATTGTTCGGCGGGTGGTGAGCAACTGCATTGTGCATCACTGATTTTGTATATTCTATCATTATTATTATTATTTTCCCTTCCTTTTCTGTTCTATTAAACTGTCTTTATCTCAACCCATGAGTTTTCTCACTCTTACCCTTCCGATTCTCTCCCCGTCCCACTGCGGGGGAGGGGGGGAGTGAGTGTGCAGCTGCGTGGTGTTTGGCTGCCTGCCGGCTTAAACCACGATACCCCAGTAGTACAAGGAGAGATTCAAGCTATAGAGCACTAACACCTGAACTTGACAGAGAAAGAAATATGTTTCTAACTACAAATTATTAAGAATGCTGCACTTTGTATTTCTTGATATGAACTCTGCAAATTTCTCTACAATCCGCTGCATTTGCTGGCATATGGACAAATGCCAGTGAGGAGGAACAGTGAAATCTTTTTTCCTGTCCACAGAACAAATCCTACAGAATAGCTGAAAAGTAAACAGTCAATTATAAAACCCCTCAATAATCTCATTTGGTTAGTAAGTACATAAGTCATAAGGGTTGTTATTTCCATCTGCTGCTCAGCCTACACCTGCAGAATTTAAAACTTCAAAACCAAATAATTTTCTGTGGCATTAAGTGACTTCTAAACTACCAGTCAGCCTCACATCCAGCTGTTGGGCCCCACCTTGTTAGCAATTAACTACCCTGAAATTTTATTGGCATTTCTAATAGTTGTGAGAGCTCAGTAGCTGGCTAAAAAAATACATTCAGTATTCAAGGAAAAACTGTGATTTGTACTCTCTATAGACTGCTGTGTAAAACACAGGTGTAGCACACAGTTCATAAACCCAGAGACAGACAACTGTCACCTCCCACTGACAAATCTCTCCTTATTGTGCTAAGAGCCAAGATGGACAGCCAGATCCATAACTAATCTTACTCAGCAGTTTGTGTGTCCTGATTTTCCCTACCTGTAAAACCTCGTTTGCTTCATGTGATTTTCTGCTCTCTTGTACCATCTTGGCTTTGTACAGTTTGTTAATACCTAATGCTTTCCACAGATCAGAACCTGGAAGCCGTGTACTACAATACATGGAAGTACACCCCAGTTTAGGTGTTCTTATAAACCATTGCTATTCAAAATCTCTTCCTCCCCTCCCTCCCCCTTTTTTTTTTTTTTAAAATTTCCTACCTTTATAGAGCTGAACTGTGAAAAGTTAGCACATATATGCCTAATCCTTTCTGTCACAAGTGCCAATAACCTGCTTGTAACAGGTGAATGATAGAAAAGTTAGATATCAAGTGCAGGAAGGAAGTAATGCTCAAAATCTTGCTATGAAGCAATAGGGAATTTCAGCAAAAAGACTGCTAAGTTTTGACTGCCACTCTTTGTATAATATGAGATCTAGGAACCTACTAGCTAAAGGGCATATGATCTAATGTGATCAAATGACAGAAGCATAACAAGTTAACAGCCAGCATATTCTTGGCTTACTCCACTTGCTACTGTCTTCCCTCACAAATCATTTGTGAGATCTGAAAGATGGTCTCTGACCAACACACAAGACTGCTCTCAGCTATAATTTCCATCAGCGCCACTGCAGGGCTCATTTGCACTCTTGGCGATGCTCCAGACACTCAACTTGAGTGTCTTCTCATTTATGTGGAACAAACAGGAAGACAGCAGGCTTCCCTTTTAGATTACTGAATGAAAAATGGGATTAAAACCATACAAAAAACCAAACTTAATCATTCAGATCCATTAAAAACACTGAGTCTCCAGACAGTATATCCCATAGGCTGCCTAACTACTCATGACACTAACTCAAGCAGTCCGTATTTAAAAAAATTAGAGAAAAGATAGGTTTTCTTGGACAATGACACTTTCGTTTTGCAACCACTGATAGTGGAAGCAGAAACAGAACTACAAAGCAACTCCTAGTAACATCTGCAGTACAAAACAAAATTGAAAATCAGCTTTTACTGTGTGGTACTGTGATGAGATCGTAATTGGTATGGACTCTAACACACTTTTTTTTTTTTTTTTTTTTAAAAAAAAGAAGGAACTTACATGACTGTAGAGATAGTTTCAAAGTCATACAACATCCAGGATGTTTTAATTGGCTTCCATTATCTTGCTAATGCCCGGATCACATCACATTTACATAAATGGCTTATCCATAATGGAAGTATTCATTTTAATTACTGTTGAAGCTCTGACTGTCATGGAACAAGAAATACAATTCCTACTCCCTGGAGTCCCAGGGTACCAACTGTAGTATAAGAGCACACGCAGGGATTGTTTCTACTTATTGTGAAAACTAACAAACAAAAAAAACCATAAAAAACAAAACAAAAGGTGCTTCTGATGATATAGTGAAGGTCAACTGACACAAAATGTACAGGATTTGAACTGCAATGTAATTAAACTGACATTACAATGTCTATCCCGTATTTTAAGAGAGGTCTCTTAAAGAGGGAAAAAGAGGGAACATTTTTAGATTGTAAGACTGCTAAGTGTTGCTAGGCAAGTTCTCCAAGTGCTTAGCACGTATTTGTAGTAAAAGGCAATTCTCACATTGAAGAGCTTATGTGGAGTCACATCAAATAAACAAGATGTGTAAGAAAACAAGTAGTATCCCCCAAGATGGAGAAAGAGGGAAAAGGTACAAAACTTTAAAGCAACTGTAATCTGTCATCACCTGAGGATGCTTCAGCACTTCACTGCATTTAAGTGCCAAATCCAACATCCATACGCTACTGCTATCCTTTTTTTATTCCAGCACTCAAAGTCCCATTGGCAAAATCCTCTGAACATTTGTGTTTCTCCTAGTTGGGATTCACATAGACACTTTAGTCCTTAGAGTGCTGAATTTTGCAGCCACCTCTAATTCCTTTGTGGAATTCATAAAGGAAGCCTTTCCTGACTTACTTTACTTGCAGGCTTGTAAACTTGGATGCAATGTATGCTCGGATGATTCTCAAATCCATCCCCGCAGGAGGAAGAACCCAGTCAGAAGACAAGGCAGGACAACCCTTTATCTCATTCAGTAATTTGACATTTAAAGTAGTCATCCAGTATTTCTGCAAAATAGTTTGGACAGGAGGCGTCCTCCTATTTGGCAGAATAATGGCTGCCTGCCGGGTTAAACCACACCACCTGCTCATGTCACATTCTTCGGCCTTGAAGGAAAACAAGGGCAAGAGAAAAAAAGTGCATTAATGAACTCATGTACATTGTGCCACCATGTATCACTGTACAAACCAGCAGATTTTAATTATGGAGGGAAAGGAGACAGTGTCTTCCATGAATCAGTAAACCCATAAAATGCCGTGCTATCACAGCAGCAACTGGTGCTCAGCGTTATGAATGCACCAGGGCTTCAAACACAAGGACTGTATCTGCTCTAGAAGAACCTCACACATTATCAGTGGTGACATGCTGAATGCTCCCAGAAGACGACGCCCATTAGTTCACTAGACTAAAACAGAACTACTGCTGAACACTATTTACGGTGGTATGAAACCAAGTGAAACTTCTCCTTACGCAGTACATAAGTATAGAAGGGAAAGAAATTATTTAAAGCAATTGCTTAATAGATATTTAACAGGTTTTCTTAATGGCTCTGACAGGGGCTTCTGTCTTTAGAATTATAACACTTAAAGGCAGGGAAGATTAAAAAAAAGACTGACTAGCACTGCTAGGATGACACTTCCCACTTCACAGGTTACAGCCTATTTAGGTATACTGCATTACTTTATTAATTAAGACAACATATATCTGAGTAAAACAAAACTGAAAAAGGACAAATACCAAACTGAAAAATCAATAAAAATTTTAAAGAGTTCTCAAATAAAAATGAAGTTACATGCATCCACTACCAAAATGATGAGAAAGGATGTCAACACATGGGTGTAAGTAAACCCAGAGCTGTCAAGGAAAAAAGAACCAGTATATCCCTTGCATGGAAAATTCTGACATTTATTCTTGACAACGAGGGAATATTTTGGACAGGGGAGGGGGAAGACAACTCCCTTACCCTCAGATACATGCAACATTCCACCAACACTACATCAGGGGAACTTTCTGTGTGGCAATGTACTGTACAACAGCTAATTTAAAATTACTGTTTCAAGTCACTAGATCAATTGGCAAGAAGATAGCCTGAAGACAACCTAAGAAGTGGCGTCCCACAGGCTGTCTGGCCTGCCAGAGGATTTCACCCTATCCCAGACCATCTCTTGACCTGCATCCAGGAAAGAGATACTAAAAAGCCAGATAAGCCGGTTTTGTGGTTGCAACATCAACCACTATGCCACATGAAGCTTCCGTATCTTTTTCCTCTCTCACAAGACACACAGCTGAGGAGCTCTAGGGAAGAGGACCCCCAGGAGCTGGCTGGCAGTGTCAGAACAGCTTATTGGGACACAAGTTCTCTCCTCAGCTGCCCCCAGGACCAAATGACGTTAACAGCTATGGTGGCAGCAGCCCTCACCGTGGGAAGCTCATAAGCAGAGAAGGTCTAAGCAGGGTGCATGTCGTCTGTGGCACATCTGGAGCATGTGTATAATTGCATGTAAAAGCTATGGCAAGTGACCCTTCCATGCCACTGTTATGTGGCCAACTTGGCTGGCAGAACTTGGCACTGTCACCTCCAGTAAGCAATAATGTCTGGCAGCAGGGAAAAGATTAAAAGGCAATTAGTTAAAGGGTTTTTATATTTGGTTTTGTGATCATACAATGCCTTTCCAGTTCACTTTCTTAATGGTTAAGCAATCTCCAGGATCTTGGTATATGTTTAAGACTAAAGAAAGTCTGTAAGAACTTGTACTTCCCCTCCACACAGGATAGGTGTTAAATTACACTTTCCAGGGCTAGGGACTTGCTACTTTCCACGTAGCAGTGGAAAACCTGCAGGTATGATCCAATGACTCATTGTTTGCATATGCTGCACAGCACAGAACAGCTCAGTGATAAAACTCCAGCACTGCTCGAGTTTCTTCATTTCTGCAAAATCCGCACTGTTGCAAAAAAGAATACCAGTCACAAGTACTCCAGAATAACAAAAACCCTTACATGAACAGCAAATCTGTGCAGTATTAGCATGTATACTGTAATATAGTATATATTTGATCAAATATAGATTTGTTCACAGTGTATCACAGGTAATAATTCCCCCCCCGCAAACAGTCATTCATCAGGTAACTCAGAAAGAAACCTATTGCTGAGTTAACCTGCAGTAAAGAACCCTTCTGCCATCCATCCATGATTGCAGGAGGAATGACCACAGGGGACAGAAGACAGGAATCCTGCCCTCCTACCCTAGCCATGATTGCCTCAGCCCTAGGGTAGAGCATTCCTCTAACTCCTGCTTTTTGTGCCTGACCCCAACGATTTCGATTACACCACACCGAGTGGGACAGTTCCAACATGACATAACAAGAACGTTCTCTGTCCAAAAACACTTTCATAACCTCACAGCTGAGGGAGCGCTGAGAAAGTTAAAATTTTTGCATTAGAATTTCTTCAGGCAAGAAACTATGCCTACTTTCCTACTCCTGCAAACCTTTTAAGAGACAGGACCAATGCTCTGCTTAGATTTTTAAAGCCTCATGGCTGCCCGGATCCACAGAGGTTTTTCAGGGTTATGAATTCAAGCACAGAAAGGTACTGAGGAAGAGCCACAGATCCTGGAAAGAGGCTGGATTTTTGAGATACCGCATTCATTACTGACTGGTTTAGGCAACTCCCATCCAGTATCCATTCAGCCATATCCAGGCTGTTACCATTCTCATTCTTTTGTACCCATTAAGGAGAAAGCTCAGGTATTTAATTCAAGACTGTGAATTCTGCTACGACAGCCAGGCACCTAAGAACCAAGGGAGTTCTTTAACCACAATCTTAATTATGAGTACTAGGCATTTACCATAGTTCTAATTAATTTGGGAAAGGATGAGCTTATCTTGAAACATGCAAGGTAGGTCACTCAATCCATTCGAATTAACCTGGTTACTTATAACTAAGCACATGCATAAAATGACTTAAAAAAGTAACCAGCAAAAAAAAAAAAATTAGAAAAGTAAACCCAAGAGAGTCTGGATTTGTAGTTGGCCTACATTACAACAATTTAACTTACGAAAAGGCTAAGCAGAGGAAGCACTAAGAACTCTAGCTAGCATTCCTGGGCAGGACTAATCTTAGAAGAGAGTCTTATTTGCAAGACATTGTGCTAGTCTTTACAGACTCCCCTCTTTGACAGCGCAGACTGCTAACACATCTCTGAATTACGGACTGGACAAAAATCAGTTATTGCCTATGACACCTCATATCAGGCACCACCGTTACAAGAACTAAGGAACACATTCAGGTGAAACTTTCTTCTACAAATTTTCAGCATTTTATGAATTTTTTCCTATTAATATAAATTTTAAACCAGTTCTAGATTAAAGCATGCAAATAAAGTTGAATAATGGTTTTTGTTTTTTACTTTATTTGAAACATGGTCCTTCTCTGTTCAGAAAGAGACTGGATTGCAATTTATATTGCAAGTGATGTTGAAAAATGTTTGCAATAATGCAGTCCATAAATAATCTTGAGGGAAAAAAGTGATCTGTTATTCCAAAGTTATATATTAATTAAAATATGTAGATTAACAGCAACTATCAGCAATTGGGTTGCTGATTCTTCTCCTGATGATGATAGTCTCTCTTCTCCATCTCTGTTTACCAGTTACATTTTTACTGTTGCACCAATGAATTCTTATTTTTAATGGGCAGTGAAATCACTTTTTTTACTCCTGTATAAAACTATTATACATGCCTTGCCTCAAAGAGGCAGCATAGGGAATAACATAGTTTACATATACCTTTAAATCCAAGTTGTTTCAGTCCAGCTTCCTCCTCCATTTAATTTTACAGTTCAAGCCAAAGCAGAACAAGTTGCAAATAATATTCTATTAAGCATAACCAAGTTGTATGTGGAAAGATACATTTCATAAACATTAACCTTAAAACAAGGAGAAGTATATTTGTGAGAGTTTATTACAGTGATCAGCTCATTTACCAGTACCCAAGAAAAAGGTGCAGAATATAATCATCCAGGAGGCTGGGATTTTACAGTTGTGTTCTGTCAACGTTTTGGATCAAACAGTTTAGAACTACTTTTCAAATGCATAATATAATTCGTTCTCTGTCATGGAGGGCCAAAGAAAAAAAATTAACTAGCCCCCCAAACCCTCCATGTCTTGGAAAAAGAAAAAAGTTAGGCTTCCTTTTCAATGGTGACAAAGTTCTTGCCAAGTTTTCTGAAAAAGTTAACAATAAGTTTTGCTCGGCTGCTCAAGCACAATCAGCTTAATCCAATATTTGCATTAGATCAGGACTATCTCCCTGAACCTGTAACAACATGGTTGTGCAGAACCTAAAACAGGTCAACTATGATTGTTAAAAAACTAAGAACAAACAAAAAATTGTCCCCAAACTTTCTATTAGTCCTTGTAGATCTTCAATAACGACTTTCTCAAGTGCTGACTAATTTGACACTGTAACTGGGGCCCTATCAATTGAATTAGTTATTACAGAAAAAAATTAATAAGGACTAGGAGATGGCTCTTAGTACTCGAAGAATCATTTTGCATCTTTAAAGCTTTATGGTAGCAATCTTGGAAAGAACAATTACAAATACCCAACCTCAAGACAGCGTTTCAGAGGCAGAGCTATTTGCTCCATTCTGCCTGTCCTTACACAAGCTAGGTTTTACCGCAGACCTTTAATTCAGATTTCGGTTCTGAACATATCCAAAATGAAAACTGAAACCACAAAAAGAGTTGTCTAGTATTATTACTGGAGAGTTCCTAAATGTTGTATTAATGGATCAGTGAAAAGACAAAGAGAAAAGATTGCCTTAACACAGCAGATTTAGCAAGGGTTCATTAAACCTCATTCACAGATTAAAAAGACTTCTGGCTGACTCCTCACTGAAAGCCTACAGAAGAAAACCATAAAAAATTTGCCCACCAGCAAGCAGTACACCTAATCCACTAACAATGCAAGTTGGAGTCACAGGGAATAAACTAACCTCTCCTAAATGAAATAGCTGTTCACCATGGACAATAGGTAAATAATGGGAATTAGAAGAGTCTTCTCTCTCTCAAGCCACTTTGGAAGAATATTTTTTCATTCCAGAAAATCCTCAAGTCTGTTTCAAAAAACACCACAAGTAGAGTAGCCACAAATACTGTGTGAAGTCTTCTCAGAGGTAATAAGAAACAAAGCTCGGAAGCTCCACTGACATAATATATATTCGTAACTTGTCCAGCATACCACAACAGCATTAATTAGAATAGTGAAATAAAGACCAAATATTTTAAAAAAACATCAAATCAGAAAACTGAGTTTCTTTCATAAAAGGTAATTCTTCTCATTCTTGCTTGAAAATTTCTGTCTTGCTAGCTGTAAATTTCTTGGGAAATCTGGGCACAGACTGAACTGACATGCACTGGATTACATGACACAGCTTCATCTGTGACTGAAGAAAACAAAAGGAGTTAGTAGAAAGGGAAATTTTAAATGATCAATCATGCCTTTCTTTTTAAAAAGAAATTGTTTACTGTCAGTACCCATTACATTACAGTGTATCCCGTTTATCTGGAGAGCTTATTTCTGGATGAGGACTCATCTACTAACTTGCAATTATTCATTAAACTTTTTTTTTGGTTGTTATTTGAGAATAATGTTATCACAGTTAGATAGAGAGAGAGGTACTGCATTATTAAGAAGGTTGTCAACTTACAAATGAAAGTCACCATAACATTGCAGGGGGCGGGGGGGAAGTCCTTGCTGTTTTGGATTCTTTCCACCCTACCCACTCTTCCTTCATATGTGGTTTCACCTGCTTCGAAGCCACAGTTGTGTTCAAAGCTGAATTCCAGTTCTTCCAGGAGCCTTTCCTGGAGGAACTGGATTTTAGGGTCAGGGTTACAGATGAAAAATTACCAAAAAATCAAAAATAGAAAGTAAAAGTCACGGAATCGTGGAGGCTGGAAGGACCTCAGTCCAGAGGCTCAGCTATAGATTAGTTTCTTTTCCACTGCTGATCTGACCACATCCGATAGTGCTTTTGTCAATACTGTATGCGTTCCTGCAAGCAAAGGTCTAATTGCATGAAGCAGAAGTACTTCAGCCATGTTAAAAACATCTGAAGCCAGAATTTAAAAGCACCAAACGAGGAAAGAAATCAGGATCCCCCCACTCCACAACCAAACCCAAACCCATGATATTCATCTTCAATCCAGAACATGTCCAGTACCCTCTTCTGCTGCAGACTATCTATTTGCTTGCTAATCTAGTGCTTAAGAGGTCAACAAAAAGTCCCTACTCCTCAAAATAAGCTACACCCTTGCATTTCACAACAAAATTCTTCCCACTTCTGGGCCAGCCACATTGCATGTTCGTCTAAGGTAAATATTGAATTATTGCCCCCCCCTATTTTTTCTATACATCTGCAACTGTGTAAGTAAATCACTGAGTCGCTTTGGTGCCTCATCGATAAAACACCGAATTTGATTAATGATCAATATATCTCTTCCTTCCCAACTCACATGAATATTGTAAAGAAAATACACAAGTAAAAATAATAGATTATTCCATCTGAAACTGCAATTCAGCTATTGAAGTATTACAAAAAGATCGACAACAAGGCACTGTATGGTTGTGTGATTTTCCATTCCCTTGATACAGTCAGCTGAGCACAGTAAAAACACGAACTGATATTACATATATTAGAGGGCTTTTCAGTGTGATAGCAAAGTATCATGGCAACAGTGAAGGTGCATGCTAAAGTGGCCTTGTGTCAGATACACTGCTCCCTCTGGTCGCACTTTCTGCATTACCTGGTTTCTCAGTATCTTTTAATATGATTTAAAGCACCTAAATAACCTCAGTTTAGTACCCAGTGTGAAAATATTAATAAATCTCTGTCATAAAATACATCAGAGGTACAGAGAATACACAGAGAGCACAGTCATTGAGATATTCTAAAGAAATACTAAGCTCACCAGTTAAATAACATGCAAGTCTTAATGCAAAATTTATACACCCCAAACAGCTTGCTTTACAATGTGGGAAATAAAATGCAGTTAGTACACCTGTGTGTATTATAGGTGCCCATTCACATCACAGAG
>NW_009222427.1:0-15753 GCF_000690835.1 Fulmarus glacialis | reverse complement strand
TTTCCCCCTTTCTCACTGAGAAGACCACTGCCTTCTTTTGGCACAAAACTGCTGTTGACATAAAAATGCTTAGTAATAGTAAATGTGTCCTGCAAAAAAATAAACAAGGACTTCAGAGTATCACTTCTACTCTGGAAATTCAAGGGGGCAATTTCCCCATGTAATCATTCGATACGAAACATCTAAGATCTGTGCAATCCACAACTGGTATTCAGATGAACAAGAGATACTGGCAGCAATCCCTAAACTGGAGTTTAGTTTAATATTTGCTTTTTACAAAAAGTAAAATTCCACTTTAAATCAAAGTTTATGAAAAGGATAAGAGGTACCTCACCCAGCACAGAGGAGAGAGGTATTGTGAGAGATGAAGCCTCTGAGTTCATCTTGCATTTGGGCAGTATAAATCTTCCCTGGCTGCCCAGGATGCATGCCAGCACAGTCCCCAGCCCTGGCCCTTAAGCCTAAATGCTGTCAGCATGCTGTTTTTGTGATCCTCCAATCTGGGAATCTGTAGAGCGTGCCATGACACTCATGCTTAAAAATAAGGAGAATTTGGTACCTAGCCATAAATTAGTGAGTGCTGTTCCACTTTTACAACAGTGGCCCCAACTGCTTGGTTTTTTCAGTGCTAGAAGAGGTCCAGCTAGCACTCCTCCCCACTTGTTTACAGCAACCATTACAGTTACTCTATTCCATTCCTGTCTAATGCTGCCCCTTTACAATAATATTTGACAGGCTGCAAAAGCATATCAAGCAAGGCAACTAACTGCACTTATGCCTCTCTCCTGTGTTCTTCCTTTCACTGCCAATTCCAACTTGCAGTCACCCAAATGTAAAAAGCTTTACAGAATGCTCTCCTCAGCTAATCAAATCCCTTCACACTCGCACCTGCAATACAGGTGGATGACAACAAACCATTAAAATAAATATTCAAAACATTTGCTTTGGATAATATGTGAAGTGTGAATTTCTGGTGTACACTTATCGGGAACAACAGGAGATATTTTGGACAGGATTTAAAAAAAGAACCAAAAAACATTTAAGTGATTCAGGAGCTTACATGCCAGCAACTTGCAGTGAAGTCTGTATTCCTGCACCTCTATTTTCACATCTATTTTGCATGACTAAAAGCTTCTGTGGAATCTTTGATGGCTGCATTCTTAATACCTGCAAGACTGGTGCAATTGTGCAGCAAGTCACAAAGAACCAGGCCAGTATCACTGCTGACCCAGTTTCATGCAAACCTGCTCACACTCAGGAGTGTCTAATATCTGCACTGGATAAAGATGTATTCAACCTCCTCCAGATGGAATAACACAGTCTAATGTACAATCATATGCTGCCTTGAGGACACATTTTAGCAGATCCAAGGTTATGAACGCATTGCTGAGACCAGCTGCTTGAAAAACTCCTGAAGGCTTTAGCCATTCAGTCAGACCTGGGTTAGCTACAACATTTTCAAGTGTTGCAGTGGCATCTGTAATCTCCAGGTTACAATGTACTTGATTTGACTTTTAGGCAAGCCTCAGATTTAATGCCTCTGAGTTTTAACTGCCCTGATTACAGTATGTTTTGGCCCTCTGGTCTCTTGAAATATTTACATCAAAATAGAAGTTTTGCTTTGTTATCGGCATGTAAAGAAGTAGCCTGATTTTTACCATACATGCATTTTGCTGTGCTTTTAGCCAGAAAAGGATTTGTATGTTAAAATTTCACTCAGTGGAATGAAGACGATGTTCCCCTTTCTCTTTTGCGCTTAAACTGGAACTGAACATGGTTTTTTTTCTTAAAAAAAAAAGTGTACATAAATAAAATCTTAGGTTTTGGCTTGGGTTTTATGTGGTTTGGTGTTTTGGGGTTGTGGTTTTTTTTTTTGTGCTTCTCATATCAAGACAACTTGAGAAGATACTCACTCGTAACTGTAGTAAAATACAGTGCTCACGTTCTTCTCAGTGTGGGGGCAATGTGTCACAGATGCATGTCATGGTTTTCAAAGAAACAGTGCGCACGCAGATTCTGAATCTGCAACACTCAAGAAGGCAAAAAAGCGACTTGCAAAAAATTACTGTATACCAAGGAAGACCTGCTGGTTCAGTAGTGCTACTTCTTAACTCTTCCCCTTTCCCACTGTAGGGACAAAAGAGGCAGGAAAGAGGCATGCTGGGTTAGGGATGCAAATCTGAGTGTCATCAGTTAAGCCTGTACATGGGCAGAAGCCTGTTCCCATAAAACGGGTAACAGTCCACACAAATACTCCTCCCTTTTTTCTGCTGCTAGGCTCACCCTTCTGCATGTTCTGACACTGAGTGCATATTGCACCCAGGTAGTCATCTTCAGTGGCAAAGAGTACAGCTACTACAGAGCAGTTTCAGAGTGGATAACACATATTCATTAGAACAAGGATGTCACATGTAAGCAAGAAATAAAATAACTAATCTATGCATTTAGAAGTAAAGGACAGTCAAGTAAGTAGATCCATATATATCAATCAGTAACAGGTATAGTGAACATGCAAAAAGGACCACCAGGTTTGTTCCAAAATGGTTTTGACCAGTGATCAGCTATAACACGACAAACCCTGCAGTACAAAGTTTACACCGAAACATCTGAAAACTATCCACCACCGTACTGCTTCACACAAATAATACAGATATTGGAAGTCACTTTTTTATGGCAGTACTGGCAACTCATACAACCAACCCAATAATAGGGCAAGGAAATCTGACAGCACCTCCCCTTCAAAGCAGTACCTCCTGGCAGCTGAGCTTCCTAACACACCCAGGAGAATGCTAAAGCATTTCTAGAAATGGAAGCTTTCACTGAGTATACAAAATACTGATTTCCCTTATGCACTAGTCGAGGGACATTTTGGTGCCTAAACAAATCATGCTCCATTATTAGCATTTTACAAAGAGAACATATAACTAACAAACTAGAAAGCACCGACGCACACACAATTAAAAATTACAAACCTGCACAGCCCACCTCATGAGCACTAAAGTTCAATACCAAACACAAACTTCCACATCTGCAAGTCATTTATCTGTGAACTCCCATGGAGTGAATTGATGGTCCTGTTTCGACTTGCTAAAACTGGGACCATCAGTGCACTGACTGTTAATATAAACTATCTCCTATTTAACCCAGGGAAACACAAACCAAGTAGAAATGGAAACAACTGAAGTCTGCCAGTAGGAAGGAGGGAATCAAATACTGTCCTAAGGTGAAGATTTCCAAGGCAACAGCTAATTTGTTTGCTAACCCCAGCATTCAGTCAGGCAGCCTCTGTTGCAAGCATTGACGTGTGTGAAACACTAACCTTCATCACTTCGACCTGCAGGTCTTCATTGAGCGAAGGAGTCACTTTGACGGCATTCAGCATCTGATTAAGCAACTGTTTCTCATCTGAGTCTGTTTCCATGGATACAAACCTCTCATCAGACAGCAGCTTCTGCAGAGAGAAAACGGCAATGTACAGGTTGAGACAAAACTGCCTCTGCCCAATTCTGCTGTAAATGAGTACACCTAAACCTATTAGTGTTTGGTACTATGGTAGCTAGGTTTTCTATGTACAAATTTCAAATTGATCCAATAATATAAAATATGAAAGTACAGCAAAAACTGGGACATCTGTGCCACGATAAGGGGACAGATAACATCTTTTGAATCAGCTGCCGTTCCAGTATCACCTTTCTCCATCCCACTTCTCCAGCGTCCAGAAGAAAGCAGACATCAGTAATTGACACGAGAGATCACAAAACACTCCAAGAAATGCCCTCAGCAAAACCTCTCAACATTTTAGAAGTGAGGAGAGCGTGGAACCCTTGCACTCCCTCCAACCCCCCCACAAAAAAACACAAAAAACTAACCCCCCCCCCCCCCCAAAAAAAAAAAACAAAAAAACCCCACTCAGGCTACTATCCTGGCCTCAAACTAGTGCTAGCAGATACCCTGCCCAGCCAGAGTCAGCTATGATCCTCTCACTCCCACAGGGCACAGAGCACAAGCACTGTGGAGGTGGCACTACTGATCACTGACAAGATGTGTTTTGTGTCATTCAGAAGTTGACTAATCATGGATGCGATCAAGTCCTCAGGAGGATGAGTACTGGTAGCAAGCGTCATGGTTTAAGCCTGCAGGCAGCCAAACACCACACAGCTACTTGCTTGCTCCCCCCCTCCCCCACAGTGGGATGGGGAAGAGAATCAGAAGAGTAAGAGTGAGAAAACTCATGGGTTGAGATAAAGACAGTTTAATAGAACAGAAAAGGAAGGGAAAATAATAACAATAACAATAATAACAGAATACACACAATGAGTGATGCACAATGCAATTGCTCACCACCCACCGAACAATGCCCAAAAACAGCGATTGCAACTTCCTGGAACATGCCTCCCATTCATATACTGAGCATGACGTCACACGGTATGGAATACCCCGTTGGCCAGCTGGGCCAGCTGTCCCAGCTATGCTCCCTCCCAGCATCTTGTGCACTTGGTAGAAAGTCCTTGACTAGCAGGGCACTTAGCAACAACTGAAAACCTCAGTGTGTTATCAACATTCTTCTCATACTAAATCCAAAACACAGCACTAGGAAGAAATTTAACTCTATCCCAGCCAAAATCAGGACAGTATGTGACTGGCATGAGGACCACAAACATACATAGGACTGCGTTCAGTACAGATTGGTCTAAAATATTCAGTCTGAAGTTCAGTCAATCAGATTTCCTTTGCCTAGAAAAAGCCAGTATCCAAGCCAGTATCTCCCAACATGGCCAGTGCCACTATTTCCTCAGAGTTCTACTAGAAATGCCTCTTGTATTTAGTCTATAATCACTGTCCTGGTTTCGGCTGGGATAGAGTTAATTTTCTTCCTAGTAGCTGGTATAGTGCCGTGTTTTGGATTTAGGATGAGAAGAATGTTGATAACACACTGATATTTTAGTTGTTGCTAAGTAGTGTTTACGTTAGTCAAGGACTTTTCAGCTTCCCATGCTCTGCCAGGTACACAAGAAGCTGGGAGGGAGCATAGTCAGGACAGCTAACCCCACTGGCCAATGGGGTATTCCATACCATATGACTGTCATGCTCAGCATATACAGCTGGGGGAAGAAGAAGGAAGGGGGGGATGTTCGGAGTGATGGCATTTGTCTTCCCAAGTAACCGTTACGCCTGATGGAGCCCTGCTTTCCTGGAGATGGCTGAACACCTGCCTGCTGATGGGAAGTAGTGAATGAATTCCTTGTTTTGCTTTGCTTGCACGCGCAGCTTTTGCTTTACCTATTAAACTGTCTTTATCTCAACCCACGAGTTTTCTCACTTTCACCTTTCTGATTCTCTCTCCCATCCCGTTGTGGGGGGAGTGAGCGAGCGGCTGCGTGGTGCTCAGTGGCCGGCTGGGGTTAAACCACGACAATCACCTTCATGAGTGCCTCTTATTAGTGGCAGGCATCCTGCAATAGAGGTCCCCACTCAAGTCTTCTTCCAGCTCCAGTCTTCTTAGAAGCTCCCATGACAGAGCAAAACTACCTTGTCTCAGTTCCCAGGAACACAACCTTGCTCTGCCCTGGTGCAGACTTTGATCAGACCACTTCACCCTGTACATTCTGCATCATTTTTGTACTGATGCTCCTTCCTAGCTTCAACTCTGTAGCACATTTTACTGGTTCATTCCTACTACTTATTTTCTATGCTTGTACTGGGTTTGGCTGGAACAGAGTTAATCATCTTCATAGGAGCTCACAAAGTGCTGTGTTTTGGATTTGTGACCAAAACAGTGTTGCTAACACACCCATGTTTTGGCTATTGCTGAGCAGAGCTTACACAGCATCAAGGCCTTCTTTGCTTCTCACACTGGCCCCCTAGCAAGTAGGCTGGGAGTGCACAAGAATTTGGGAGGGGACACAGCTGGGACAGCTGACCCCAACTGACCAAAGAGATATCCCATACCATATGACGTCATGCTCAGCAACAAAAGCTGCGGAAAGAAGGAGGAAGGGGAAGATGGGAACATTCAGAGTTAAGGCATTTGTCTTCCCAAGTAACCGCTATACATGATGGAGCCCTGCTTTCCTGGAGATGGCTGAACACCTGCCTGCCGATGGGAAGTAGTGAATGAATTTCTTATATTGTTTTGCTTGCGCATGCAGCTTTGCGTTCCCTATTAAACTTTGTCTTAGCCCATGAGTTTTCTCACTTTTACCCTTCAGATTCTCTCCCCCATCCCACTGTGAGGGAGTGAGTGAGTGGCTAGGTAGGGCTGAGCTGCCAGCCAGGGTTAACCCACAACAACGTTTTAAAGAGTTTTGCACATAGCAGTATATCAAGTGTTTTAGCACTGTACAGCCTGATGAGATTTAACTCAATTTACAAGGAAAATAATACGTTTTTCTATATAAAGGAGAATGTTCCATTTGGTGTGAGAGATATGAAGCTATTAGAGAAAATCCAGGGAAGGACTACTAAGATGATGGGCTGGAGCATCTTTCATAAGAGGAAAGACTGAGAGCTGGGACTGTTCAGCCTGGAGAAGAGAAGGCTGGGGGATGGATCTCATCAATGTATATAAATACCTGAAGGGAGGGTACAAAGAGAAAGAGCCAGGCTCTTTTCAGCGGTGCCCAGTGACAGGGCAAGAAGCAATGGGCACAAACTGAAAACACAGGAGGTTCCCTCTGAACATCAGGAAACACCTTACTGTGAGGGTGACGGAGCACTGGCACAGGTTGCCCAGGGAGGTTGTGGAGTCTCCCTCCTTGGAGATATTCAAAAGCTATCTGGACACGGTCCTGGGCAACCTGCTGTAGGTGACCCTACTTGAGCAGGGGGTTTGGACCAGATGAATTCCAGAAGTTGCTGTTAACCTCCACCATCCTGTGATTCTGTGACCTACTTTTAGTAAATTCAAGTTGTACTTCATCTCATTTTTGTCTTTTATCCTATTTTTTTAACCTATCTCCATAGCATCAGTTGTGTGGTTTGCTTTTTCGTCCTTCATAAAACTTCACATATCATAAATATAGATGTAGGACTGTACTGTTGCCTGGATTACTGTTTTAGGCTTCTAGATAGGAGGTAACACTCGTATTTAAGGTACTATGCTTCAAATCCGCAACTTTGCAATTCCAGTCCTTACAGAGCTCAAGTGTATGTGCAGCAAGTTAGAAGAGTAAAAAGATAAATTTTATCTGAGTGTTCCCAAGGAAGTTATACTACAGTGGACAGTGGGTTATTCATAATTCCTCCACTATTCTTGGTTGATCATCACTCTACAGTGTTTTTCTAACAGGTATACCTGCACTGGTACAAGAGCAGGCATATGTTCAAGTCCCACTAGTCTACTGTTGCTTTCACTTTAAAAGCAACGACCCCCCCCATACATCTGCAACACAGGGCACAGGATCTCAGAGTGGGACCAGAGTACTACGCTGCAAGAAGGTGATACGTGTCTTCTGGCAGAGTCAAATAATTACAGGAACCCTTCAGAAAGTACCTTTTTTCCTTAGCTAGAGCCTCCTACAACCATGTTGTACCCCACTATGGGGTACTCTCTAACCAAATGCCTGACACCTCATATGCTGAAATAAGTGAATTTGAATGATCCACTTACATCCTTATACTCCCAAAACAACTTCATGCTTGCCCTTTGAGGGAGAAATTTATTTTTGGAAAATGGTAGCATGCATTTCATGCCCCAGAAGTGTACCAGCCTTTTCCACAACTAGCATCCCCCTAGTGATAAGTATTTAGTGATATGTACTCATTTGTCAAATTAAAAGAAAGGTAAACAGCTTTAGTTTTTATACTGTCCAACCCGAGGGAGTCTTTTTGTTGCTCGTGCTGCACTGCTGGTTTCTTTTGCAATTTCATAAACTTCTAAATCAGATGCTACTCCTACTGTTTTCAGTGTACAAAAAACCCTGGAAAGTGCCCACACATAGAGAATGCAGCTCCCAGATCCTTTATTAACCTCTCCGTCTTTCAAGCACTGCAGTCCTCTCTTCTATCAAAGCAAATAGGAAGACCTGACTCAGTTTAGTTTCTAAGACATTTAGCAGTGGCAAGGCTTATTGAGAGTACCACAGGGCCACACAAGGAAGAGTACATCTCCATTTCAACCCTGAAAGCCAGGAACTCCCACCTATCTCCAGAACATTTTTAGCTTCTGAAGAATCACCAGCCTTTACTTGTATCCTAACTTCTGAACACTGTTACAGAAACATGAACATTATTGTTAGGTCCACCTGAAGATAGACACTTTTTCAGTAGTATTTTCCAAAAGAAAAGGCTAGATTTCCTTGACATCCACTGCCTACTAACACACCCCCCACTCTAAAGCCATACCTGCATCCCTGCTAGAGCCTGTTGGGCCAGCTTCATGCTCTTCGATTCCAGAGCCAGTTGCAGAGGAAGGAGACACTTCTCCCTGATGAAAATTAAAAAAATAAAAGTGAGAGGGAACAATGGAACTAAAATTGGCATTCAAGGGAATAACGTTCCAGAAGGGCTGTATCACTTTCAGTAAGATAACACTTGCATACAGTAATCAAGGAGAATTTCACAACTCTGTGAAGCACTTTTACCCTCTAAAGAAAGTTGGCATATTTCTTCACATACTGTTAAGAATGGCCTTTTAATTGAAATTTCACAAAATACTTCCCAACTGTTAGCCCTCTATGTGCATGCATGAATGTGCAAAGCATAAAGAAGGGATTCACAGATCACTAGTGGTCCTTCAACTCAGCGTGATAAGCATTACATTTCAGTCACTTACCTTGTGTTTAGTATTCAGGTTGCCAGAAAAGTGGTTTCATAATCCGCTTTCTATTAGTCAAGTTTTGGTCTATGGCCTCCTCTACAGTACAGTGTGCCCTGTCATGTTAGCTCCCTCCAACTATAAACGATGTAGACAAGAGCAAATGTACACTAATGAATTAGCATGTGCTAGAACTATGACTAAGCTGTATTTTGATTACAGAATAACACAATTTTTTGAATATTAAAATAAATCACTAATTAGGATAGTATTTAGATGCTTTTGACTCAGTGCTCAGATACTGAGTTTTTTTTATTTGGTGACCAAAGCAAACAGTGCCTAGAGCTGTGACTTCTCTCTTTACTCCTTGCTCCTTATCAGAGAAGGGCTGCAGCATCTGAGGAACACCTAGTAACCACAAGCCCTTTAAGCAACTCCTGCTAGGATGTTGATCAGGAAACTCATTCCTGATCAGAGATACTCAGCCCATGTCCAGTTGTAGTCTCCCTTTGGTTTGCAACACTTCATTAGGTCACATATCATGAGAGGCACTTATCTGTACATACAGAGTCTATTTTTGCATTTGCATAGACATACTTGCTTATGGCAAACCTTTCTGTGCCAGCCATTGAGAGTCTTAGTTCTCCAACTGTCTGTATTGCACCCCAAGGAGCCCTTTTGGAATCACATTAATTTCCTCCCCATGGAGACAAGTGTGTGCAAGGTAAGAAGGAACAGAAAACAACTAGTTGAGTCTTTTCTTACCCAACTGGAAACCAAAAAGCCCTTAGTTGTTCCATTTGAACTATTCTTCTTTGTCAAGTCTCAATGCATTCAAACACACACCCAAACCCCCTGTCTTTTCAAAGCAGAGTCAAAGATGAGTAATTTCTAAAAATACCAAAACGAAAAGTTTTTCCTCTTTTGCTCCTGTGAGCTGCCTTTGACCTGAATTCGCTTAGTTTCAGTTGACCAATGATAAATAGTTTATGTGCCCAAAAGTATATAAAAATAAAAGTATTGACTAGCTCTCCTACAACTCTAAAGGTTCAAGTTCTGACACAAATGAAACACATGCAGTAGACCAGCATGCATATTCTGCTCCTCTCGCAAATCCTCCCTTCATAACTAGCTAAGGAGAAGCCCTAGGTTAGAGCAATAGTGATTACCAGAGTTTCAGACATATTGTCAAAGCTACCTAAAGTCATGCTTTGCCACAGTCTGCCCATAACCTACTGACCTCGCTCCAAAACTGGTAGTCTACAACCTGAACTTGCTTTTTAAAAAACTTAATCGGAGATTACCAAACACTGGCTGTCTCAGCTTTGGGGAACCTAGCTTGTAACTCCTTCAGCGGATCCTGCTTGCAGAGTGGACTGAATATCTACTCTGAAAAGTCAACTCTATTTTGGGTGTGTTCAGTTGGTATTCCTTTCTCTCCACCTTTCCCAAAGAAGCACAAATCACAAGCTACCCCAAGGGGTACAAATCTGCTATTTGCTCTTTGAAATGCAACCCCTTCCTTTAATGATAAATTAAAGACTTGAGAGTCACGAGCATGGCTCATTTAAGCAATTTCGCAAGCTTCTGTACTTGGCAAAGACCTCTTAAGAATCTGCAGATCTTTTCATATTTGTACCTTCTTCCCAGGTTATGGGAATTTGTAAAAGGCCATCTGGCCTAACACCACAAGAAGCTTTTTAAAAGAAACATGCATTACACAGATTTCTAAAGAACTTGAACCAGAATACATGCATATCTTAAAATAGGTTTCTAACTAAAAGCTAACCATTTGCTTCATTTAGGATATTCTGAGAAACAGGCAGGCACAAAGCCCAATTTTCTCAGAAGCTCCTTTCTTGAATGTTTCTGGAATCAATTTAACTACAAGGACTCTTAAAACCTGTGAGTTTAGCATCTGTAGCTTGAACTACAGAACATCTAGGAGATATTTCCTCAGAGTGTCATATCATCCACATCTACAGAAACTGCCAAAACATCTGCTCCAGGGTTCAGACAGTAATCCTCTAGCCAGTACAGAGCTGGCTACCGCCTATGTATCTACTGCCAGCTTTGCCCAGACCTAGGAACATATGTAGCATGCAGGTAATTTGTGATAGGACTTTCTAGTTTAGAGAGGTGCCACAGCAATATATCTCTAACCCACGAAGCACTTTCAAGTGATAACTTTTACATTGTGACTTTGACATACTCTCTAAGAGTTGTCACCATCACCCTCTGGGAGAGAACTCACATTTGAAATCAGTAGATCAACAGGTGCCAAAACAAGGTGCCTGTGCATTAACTGGTGCTCAATCAGCCAGACATACACAGGAAAAAAAGAAGAAGGGGGGGGGCGGATGGGGATCTGTGGAAATCACAATAGTGTATAGTACTAACTGCAGGGATGCTAAAGACTGATGATTATTTAGACCTGCACCTCTTCAGGGCAGAACACCACATTTCTTTTAGACTTTCTACAGTTCACTGCACAGGATATAAACATATGGGGCATTATTAATACACAACAAACTTATTCTCACATTAAAGTGGATGGAGACTGGGAGGAGAGGGGAGAGGGAAAGCAGTCATAAGTCACTGGAGTGGATCCAGTTCAGTTTCATTATACTGAAGACAGGTGGGAGCTCCTATGGCTTATGTGTAGCTACCCTGCACATCAGCATGTTGCCTACCATCTGTCATCACATACTGCAATAAGCAGAGAACAATGAGAGCTGTTTCTTGAGATAGCTCCCAAAATGAAGAGCAAAAAATGACAAACAGGAGGATGGAAATTAGAACAGATTCAATTAGCTGAACTTCCCATCCTTGCTAAAAATGTTTAACTGAAAATCTAATTAAGGTTGCAGCCTGTATTCCCACTGTATTCTTGGAGAAAATGAATTGCCATTGTGTCATTTCCTGTTCTTGTTACACACTCAGTCAATTAAATCTTTAGCATTTCCATGCTACAGCTATAAAACACCTGCAGAGATACCTCACAATGTTCGATTAGCTTGAGCATCTTCCACATTTCAGTTCAACCTGCCATTTAAATGCATCATCTGCTAGTATGAGAACACAGAAGGACACGGCAGAGAATCCTCAGGCAGAATAGGGGAGGATGATGTAAATTAACACAGTCAGTCCCTACTAAGATCTACCACTTAAGAACTGCGTTCAATAAGGCTGCACAAGAGATATTGCAGACCAGAATTTGGTCTCAGAGTGCAATGAGGAAAGGGATTGAGGTTTCCTCTTATATCTTACAGCCCTTTTATAGTTCTACCCTGTTTTGAGTGGTCCCACACCATGGGATCTCATTGCTTACTCCACTCTATGCAGTTCTATACTGTCAAGTGACAATTCATTCAGATTTTGTAGTGCTACACATGTAAGACATTTTACGTATGTGAAGTTCTCAGAATAAGCTAGTGCATATCAATACACTTCAGAACATGTTAAAGAATGGTTTCCATTTACGTTACTGTACGGAAACTAGTTTCACACTGGTGCATGCAGGTGTGGACATATATACACATACAGTTTTAGGCACAAATGCCAACTTAACCCTGAATGAGACGAGTCAAGTACAACACAGAGGGGGCATGAAAGGAAGGGAGCACCTTTGACTTGGAGGAGGAGAAGCTACCAAAAGCTTCAGGATAAGGTATCCTGGGCATTGACAGATGAAACAAAGCAATGAAAACAGAAGCTAGAGGGAAGAAAGAAGCTGAGATGGTGTAAAGAAAGAATGATAGTGAAGAAAAAGGATGTGCTCAGATATAAGTGGTATACTATGCTGAAATCCACACTAATTGCATTGTTTGTGTATGTCCACACAGCAGTGCTCTCAAAAGACAGCTCAGTTTAAAAAACAAAACAAACACACGCACCCCCCCGCAAAAACAAAAAAGGTGGGGGGGGGAGGGGGGAAGGGGAAGGAAAAAAAAAGACAAAACCAGAGGGGCACTAATAGCAGATCCTGGCTATAATATTCTATCCCTGACAGCAGAAGAGAACACAGGGATCACTCTTTATCTGCTGCTGTTGTCTAAGGTCACCTGTGCAAAGGGTATGGTGAGAGTCACTGCAGAACAAGGGTCTGGAAGAATGATTTTACAGCACAGAAAGTCATTGCGGAGACATGAAACAGCTTTCCTAACCCCAGGGTTTCTATTAAAATCTACTATAACACATAAATACTGAACATACATGATGGCAGCCCCCCACCTTTCAAAACAAAAAGTGCCAACCACCCTTCTGTCCTGACCCAGAAGACCAATTAAAAAAACCCAAAACAACCATATAATATTCTAAGGTCATTAGAAACCAGTAGCCATTTGCACTAACGGGTACTCCATTAGAGAAAAGAGCATTTGGCAAGTGTGGACCTTGTTATGTACAACACAGAGTAAGCAGAAAGCGCGAAGGACAAAGACTCAGTCCTGTTCCTACTGCGGCTACCTGGAGTTTTGTCACTAGACCTCCATGGTAGCTGGACTGAATCCCAAGTGCCCTGCCCAGGATCAAGCAAAAAGTCAGAGACAGAACCAAGTGCGTAATCCAGGACCAGTATCTCCAGGAGCACAGGTTGTCCTTCCTGAGCTACCCCACTCCACAACTGTCAACTTCGTAAACTGCAGAATGAGTCATGATAACGTAAATAGCGTTTATATTCAGCACACTGGGTTACAATGACCTTTCTAGTTGTCCGAGTTTGCCATGGCTCATTTCCCTGCAGGTCTGTCACAAGGGATGCTATGACAGGCCAGTCAAAACAGACTGCCAGAAAGGTCAGAGCAAACAGATTACTATTGTAAGTAAGAGATCATAAAAATCTTTCTATCCTCATTGTAGTGGAAAAAACCTTTAGTGAGAGAAGAATAATGGGTCATTAATTCCCTTTCATGATGAAAATTGTAATGAAGATAGGAAATGGCCCAAACTTAACACAGTCTCACGGCCCACCTTTACCTCCACGATACTGACTTAGAGAAGGGGGCATGGTAAATCAAGTATTTGTCACCACTGTAAGAGTTATTTCCCTTCATGCAAATGGTGATTAACCATATTAATTTTCAGAAATGGGACTAAAAATAAAGAGAGATTAGAAGTTAGACATCTCTGCATTATCTTCCCCCTGAAAATTACACAGAAGCAGCAAAATTCAGAACCTCAGGGCCTTATCAGCATGTAATTTGCATCCCACAACATAATTCACAGCCCAGTCAAAGAACAGATAAGAATTTGATTCATGGCTGTTGCCATTTTCTGATAGGCTGTTTGTTAGGCAGGGTAACAGTCATAGCCAGAGTCTGACATTTTTCAGTCAGAGTAACACTGACAGTTCAGAAGAGCTACTCAGTCTTGGCTGCTTAAAATGAACAAAGTATCACAGTGTGTAACTCTATTAGCCTCACTTACTCAAGCAGAAAAGTTGGCCCACCATGAGAAAATAAATGGTAAAGATGAATTCTCAAAATTCTGGAGGTACTCCCAGTACTCCCAGTTACCCTTAAATAAGCCAAACAGAAGCAAATACAGTTCCTACACAAAAGGGGACGATTTAATTTGTGTAAAACAAATTCCAGCAGTGTATATATGAACACAGGTACATATGAAAGTAGAAACATCCATAACTCTTCTTTTTCTGTGCTAGCTTAGAGAACGTTGATAAAAGACTCCAACAACTTTACAGTTCATAATGGAAGTACTTAAAACCTGGAGGAGGAACAGGAAATAAATACATCCTTTTTCAAGCAACAGCTCTTCAAGAAGAAAGGAGATTTTAAGTCCTTGCTCACATCCTAGAGAAATGATTAATTTTATCTACAGCAGAAATATGACCATCCCATTACGAAGAGTATTACAGTCACGCTCAGACAGAAGTTTGGAGCTTGCAGCATACAAATATAGGGCAAGTTCTCACGTCTCCACAATGCAGGAAGTCAGACCAGATGACCACAACAGGCTCCTTCAGCACTAAAATTTGTATCTCTAATGCAACTACAAGTTCGTGGAAGTACTTAGAGACCACTTAGCGCAATAGGATAAAAGACAAAATCTGAAGCCTTCCACTTAAACCCTCCTTTTCAAGAAAAAAACACAACAATAAATTATCTTTATGATGCTGTACCACTACAACATGATCATGCACTGTTAGACAACTTTGGAGTTACAGCGCTACATAAGAACGAACAAGCAGTCAGTCTTGCAGTTTACAGGTCCTGGAAAAAAAAACCAAACCAAACACATTGAGATACTTCTGTTGTACTACGTTGATATAAATTCCGACATGCTTCAGCAGGGCCAGGATTTTACTCCAGTTGCAAGCACAGAGACACTTGTGTGCATGTTTCCCATGTCAAGAGATTTGCCTCTCACACAACCAGATGAGGTTCCATCTTTACTAATAACTTTATAATTTCTGGCTGAAAGCCAGGTCAGGTTGGACAGGGCTTTGAGCAACCTTATCTAGTTGAAGATGTCCCTGCTCACTGCAGGGGGGTTGGACTAGGTGACCTTTAAAGGTCCCTTCCAACCCAAACTACTCTATGATTTATGATTTTCATTTTTCTTGCTCACAACTTGCAGCTTCTTTAAAAAAAAAAAAAAAAATCTTTCTTTTTCTCCCCACACAGTACAAAACTCTTCACTTTCATCCAGTTACAATGGAAAGGCTTCTTTTCATATGAGTTGAAGTTTAACTCTCCTTTTCTCTCCATATCAGATTCTCTCTCACCTCAGCTGCTGACATCAGCTCTCTCTTGGAGTTCCCTCTGGGTCTCTCCTCCAGCTCAGTATTTCCTTTTTCCATCCTCTTTGCTTCATGTATTCTCCTCTTCCCTTGACTCCTTTTGCTCTTCAAACCGACACAAAGTAATCACTTCACCCAACACTAAAATGAACCTGCCTCTGGAGGGAAGCATATGAGTTGCTTATCAGAGGACACCTAATGATATAGGGAAAAGGAAGTGAGGAATTGTGGTGGGTTG
>NW_009222426.1:3004-3207 GCF_000690835.1 Fulmarus glacialis | reverse complement strand
AGCCCGCCTGCAGCGCCGGGGTTCAGCGGGCGCTCCCGGCCCTCTCCACGCACCGGGGTGGATCCCCTTGTGCCCGCGCCGCCCTCGCCCCTCGGGCTTGTTCCCAAGGCCTCGTCTGCAGATCTTCATACAGATAAAATTCTTTTCCGTAAAGAATTTGTTGCGACTAAGTGCAGTTGTGCGCATTTAAAAGCTTTGCTTCT
>NW_009222426.1:0-2842 GCF_000690835.1 Fulmarus glacialis | reverse complement strand
TGGCAAGGAGCTGTTTTGGCCGTGCTCCTACCTCTGCCCTACTTCTTCGCCTGGGTCCAGGCCGTGCCGAATAATCGAAAAGCCGCGCTAGTGGAGCACGGGCAAAAAGCGCCGGTCCTTGCCCTGATAAGTTCCCACTGATTTCACATTGAAGGTTACCCGCACTGAAAATAGAGGCAGAGTTTTTCCTGCCCGCAGGAAGAGAGGCTCCAAGCAATGCTTGGGCTTGATTAATATCAGACATTTGTTGCTGCATTTTATGCAACCATCCGTATGAGTCAGCATGCCTTCGTTTCCTCTCCTGCTTGTCACGTAAGGAGTACGCTGGACAGCCAATAGAGAAATCTGGGGATTCACATCATTCTTAAGAACTTTTTTTCATATGGAAAGACTTTGATGCTTTAGATATTGTAACCATTTTTTTTTTGGTTACACAACTGGTAATATTGCCAAAGAAATAATGTTCAACTAGAAACAGAATTTCCAGGCTCCCCTTAGTTTTAAAGTTCTGGTGCTGCTGGTCAGGGGGAGTGCTACTATCATGAAGAGCAAATTTAAGAGTAAATATTACTTAGCTGTCTGACTTAGAACACTGTATTCATCCTGTTTGCCAGCATTAACTGCTCTCATGCGAATGTGTTGGCATTATGAGATTACAGATTGTTTTTAGGTTAAAGTCTAGTTTTATAAGAAATTTATTTTTGATGAACTGAGAAAGCTTTGCGCAGACTAGGTGGGCCAGTACTTTTGAGAAAAACACTGACAGCGCTTGGCTCCTAAACCATATACACAGCTTTGAAGAAGTTAGTTAGCAGCAATTTGAAGGAACAGACGTAAATTTTATTGACTTCAGGTGATTGAAATAGTTGCAGATGGGGGAAATTAAAGAAGTTATAAAACACCTGAGGATTAAGCAAGGTTATTAGGGCAAGTAGCCTTGGTGGTGGCTGCAGCAGTGAGGATGATTTTAGAGTTTGTGGGAAGAAGCTTGTGTAGGTATATTTGGTCTTTTTAAAACAGCATTATTTTTGTTGTGTTTTAATTTTAAGTACACTGTGTGTTGAGCTTGGGCTGTCGAAGAAGAAAAGGGTGAGTTTTGCTGATGGACCGCCGTAGTTCTCATGGGCTGAACGGAGACTAGCTTTGCGGATGCTGTATAAATACAGTTCGTGTCTTGAGGAGGTAATGTCTCCATAGCCAATTGGGAGGAAAGAGAGGTGGTCTTACTATTACTTAGTGTGTATGCAGATGTACACGTTTCAAAATTATGCCTTTATTGCTATGTATAGGGATAGGCAACTGCATTCTGACTCATGTGAGTGTTAGCTTTTATTACAAAATTGCATAGAAAAATTGGTAAAATGAAGAATTACACTCAGGTTTCATGCCAGAGTCTGAGGCTTTAGCCTTATTGCTATAAGGCTACTCTGCCTGCTCTTAAAACTGCTTTCATTTGTGAATAGCAGTGATGTTTAGGACAGAGTAAGTATTTATCATTTTCTATTATGTTAATATCATGCATTGCTGTGAAGCCCTTGAATGGCTTATTTTGGTGCTTTGTGTAGTGTTATTAAGCTCATAATGAGCTCTTACTGTGAGCTTGTCATAGTATGAACAGATTTGGCTTTCCTGCCTACTAGGCCTTGCCTAAGAAAGATCATAATTCTGTAGTATGTATATGTATATAGAAAACCCCTATGTATATAAAAAAACCTATGTATAGCATCTGTTTTGGTTCTCTTCAGTGGCTTTTTTTTTCCTCCCTTGTTAATTCTGAATTGTTTTAACAGTTGTGATTAAAACTAATTCCCGTGAGTCTAGACACTGCGTAGTTTCACTGGCTAGTGAAAGTGCATCCCTTGGTGTAGCCACGTTTGTAACAAGCCGTTCAGTCAGTGAAATGCAGCAGTGCAGGCACGGGGTGCAGCTGCTTTGGTGTCTGGTGTTATTACAAAGGAACGTGGCACGCGGAGCGTTGGAGTCTCTGTGTTGATTGATGTGCTCTGCCCGGAGAGATTTCTTACCCTTCCCTGAAAGTAGTTGGTAAAGTTAAAAACCTATCTAGTAGTATCCAGATAAGAATCTCCTGTTTCAGTGGGGCTGACTTCTGTTGACCCATTTATTTTACAGTGATGTTGTTATTTTAAGGTTCTCACATGTGTTTTTTCTACTTCCTGGCCGCTTAGAGCCAAGCATGCACTTATTCCAGCAGTGATGCCATGCAGGAGTTGCCTTAGTTGTTGTAAGGGATGTTAGTACTATGTGCTGTGGTCCAAATAGCTTGCAGTCTAAATGTAATCTTTTTAATGTGTAGGTGTTGCTTCTTGTGCAAACCTGTAAATAGCTGTGCTGTGCTGATGTAAAGCAGGACATCCGTTCTGTGCTAGTACGGTGCATCACTAGAAGTTTGTGCAAATGCAGCTGCTTCAGTGCAAATTTGCTTAATGCTTATGGATCCTATTAATTGTATGGTTGCAATGATTAAAAAAATGCAAACTGTGCATAAATAGAAAAGTGAGTTTTGTTGTTAAATATATCTTTTAGTAAAAACCTAGTCATTACAGGTAGGCACTCTCACAGTAATAAGAGTGACTTTTGCTGTAAAATCTGCTTTTGTTGGGTGGGTTACGTGACTTGGCTCAGCTCCTCCGGGGCAGGACAAAACGGCCGTGCAGACCCACACCTAGACTGCCTATAACTAGCGGAGTTCATAAAAACACCTATTTTTTCCCTTGGGGGCAGGCCATCAGGTGCCTTTCTGCAGCCGGGCCTTCGGAGGCCGCCTGCGCTGGCAGACGCCGGGCCTGGCCGTGGAGTCCGAGGAGAGCCGCGGTCCCTGCCG